>NC_056735.1:1159777360-1159902360 GCF_019279795.1 Protopterus annectens | reverse complement strand
TCAAGAACACATGCCCTATATCTACCACACATAGTGTTCACGCATAGACCAACTTACACTGTGGCACTAAAAAGCAATCTTCCAAGACCTCAAACATCTCCTAAGTATATAAATGGCAATGCCTATCCTCAGCAATCTCTAAAGCCCTCATCAAAATCAACACCAAACACCATGCATACGCCCACACATAGTGAAGCCCCAAGAGCAAATTCCATAAGGAAAGCAAACATGTTACATGGGACTCTTGTCATAGAGAAGTCCATAGTACAACACACTGATGCTCCACTCACCAGAATGAAAAAAGAGAAGATAATGGTCAGTTGCCTATCTAGATCCAGGAGCCACAAAGTTACGCATGCATTTGTCAGTACATCACAGGTACCAGTGTGATTTTATCATAGTACATATAGGCATTAATGACCTGACACATACCTCCCTGGACTATATGAAGAGAGACGCTTTTGATTTCTCTATGACTATGTGCTTTGCAATGAACAGTATTCTACTTTTACCAAGGATGATGCCACAGTATTAACAAAAGCATTGCAAAGACATGTATCTGGAGCATTTCTCCCTGGGCTTTCATGAAAATTGGCTCATTCCAAGTCGGACTTTCCCAGTTAACAAATAATAAATAAAATAAAATAAATAAAAGATTATAGACTTCAGCAATTGACATAGTTTCTGGTGTCTTTCCAGGTGGATTCAATATTGTCAGCATGGGAGGACATGGTTAACAAACCACAATGCTTTGCAAAGGATGGCCTGAATGTCTCCCCTAGGCTTTTGAACATTGGCTAAAATGTTATCGACCGCTTAGAGCCTAGTTTAGGCAATGACAAACTGACAAACCTTCTGACATGGCAGATAAAACCCAAAGGAACTTTTGTACTCTTGCTTCCTTTTCCCATGTGATATTGGCTTCTTTATTCGTCACTCTGAGTACATTATCTGTGGAATATATTTTTTGGGCGATAAGAATGGACACATAGAGATGTAGGGAGGTACTGCGTATGAGATGATGAAGCAGGACACAGACCAGGAAGTGAAGTGCTCTGTGTGTTAAGACCTCATTCTGGGGATGATTTCTTTTCCATTCTATCCTCTGTTATATTTTTGCTTATTTTCCATCAAATATGTTGCCCAGCACCCTAAGACACTACAACTACTAAATAGTGATATTGTACACCCATGATGTTTACACACAAAGTGCCAATTTCTGAGCAGCAGCACTTTGGCATCAACAATTTAGGTAACATGTGAGTTTGTCTAGGGGGACTGTACATAACGTGTGTGTGTATTGAGGACAGGACAAGGACAAATAAGTGTGTTCTTAGCAAATGTGAATGTTGTGGAATGAGATGGCTTTGTTCATTTTTTTGTTTAATAGCCATAGTGAATTATCTTGGACATGAATCTCTGAGTTTGTTTTTGTACAAGTTGTTTGAAGAGCTCATTGTTACTTCACTCACTGGTACTATGAAAAGAAACAAAGTGCTATTTCTCACACACACACACACACACACACACACACACACACACACACACACTCAATCACTTTGTTATATCAGTACTCTAAGTCATGTGGAACTGCTTAGCTTCATCCTGCTGAAACAGTTCCATTCAAATGCATAGGTACAACATAACTCATAGCAACATGCACGTATGCATTTTATGCACTGCTATGGAGAGTGTCTTATGTATTACAGCTGTCTATGGCTCCGCCAACTATGCAACACACTTTGCAGACCACTGTATTAGGAAGCATGAGGGTTTACCTAGTATAAGTCACAGATAACAACTACTGCATTTGGGTGGGTGAAGCAGTGGTGCAGCAGTTAATGTTGTCACCTCACAGCAACAGGTTCTCCTGTTTGATTCTTGGCTGGGATGCCTTCTGTGCGGAGTCTCCATGTCCTCCCTGTGTTCGTATGGGTTTCCTCCTGGTACTCCAGTTTCCTCCCAAATTCCAAAGACGTGTCTGGAGCATTTCATCCTGGGCCTCTGCTGAAAATATGATCTGTCCTAGTTGGACTTTCCTGATCAACAAATGTTAAATAAATAAATAAATCTAGTTCACAACACTTCAAGCCTCAGTACAGCAGAGCTGCACTTATGCACAGTGATGGTTCTACATACTGGGGCAGGCAAGTAACAATGTGCAGTGGGCTTTGCATACTATAAGACCTTCATAGAAGGGAGGCTGGGACTGCAGGTGTAATGTGAAGTACACTTTTTGGCAGGTGACAGTTCTGAGAGGCTGCAATGTTTTTCTACTGTATTCTTATAGCTTTTGAGTACAGACACTTTCATGGTAGAGGTCCATTCCAAAACCATGTCTTAATGCATTCATTCAGCTTTGGAGGATGATTTTATTATAGCCTACCACCTGCCTGGCAGTTATCTTATAGCCCCTAAAAAGCAGATAACCTGTATAAGGTCAGAGTCACAGAGAAGCTGTATTCTATTTTGGCAAGCAATGGGGAGAAGGCAAACAAACTTTCCTAGGAGGTGCTTTGATTTTTTGTAGGATGCACATGATCACACACACACACACACACACACACACACACACACACACACACACACACACACACACACACACACACACACACACACACACACAAACACACACACACACACACACAAGCGCTCATACACACATTCATTCTGATTTCAAACATATACATTTCAAAACGCATATAGACTTCAAAGAAAATGCCATTGCTTCAGGTGTACCACTCAGCTGTCCCTGATTTTACTAAATGTCCCTTATTTGGCCTCATATTTCTGGTCTATTCTTCACAATTTTTTTAATTTTCTGGCAAATCCTTCAAGACTGTAGTAAATAATGAGACATTTGTGTTTCAGCATGTATGCCCTTCTGACAGCGCAATCTAATGCAAAAAACTGCTATTCTAGCAATTTTGTAAGTATATAAGGCCAATGGGTAAAATATGTACTTAATTCTGGGTCTTTTCCCCCTGTTAATAGTTGTCTTTTCCCCTGATTCTTGAACAAGAGGTTAAGATGTATGGCTTGAAGTATTACTAAAATATCAGGAAATCATAAGAAAAGCAAATTTTACTGAAACCATATTCATATACAGTAGGCAGTCAGTTTTGTTAATTATGTCTAGCCAGTACATTATTTAAATTAAACAAATAAATAAACAAGAAGACAAGTTCCATGTGAAATTGCAGTTTTATTTCACTAAATAAGCAGACACACAAATTCCATGTGAAGTCATAGCTGTATTTATTTGACTATTAAACTACTAAAGACGTGTAAGCATGGGTATTTTTTAATATAATCAAATAGTTTTGCAATGGAGCATAGTATAAGGTACAGCTAAGAGCACAAGCAATATTTTGCAGCAAACAGATGGTTTGTTGAAAGTTCACAACATTGCCAGAAGTCTGTAATACACATTCACTAATTTAAAGAACACCATTTTAAAAACACTTCGGGCAGGATTCACGATAGCTTGCACGGAGTCTAAGAGCCATGTAAGACTCCATGCAGCCATCGCGATCCAGGAACAACCTGAAACCCCGTGTAAGAGACAGCTAAAATGACTCTTACATGAGCAGGGCGTGGGTATGCTAATCACCCCACTTGCAGCTGAAAGGAATGCAAATGAGGTAGATTAGTGATCCACGAAGCTGAAACCAGCCCATGTAAGAGTCGTGTTAGTTGCAGAAATGTACTCAGTTGACAACTGAGTACGTTACTGCAAATAACACAACAGAGCCATGACAGCTCCAAATAAAGTGTGCAAATGTTGCAGTCAGCATGCCAATGGCCAAAAATGTGGCCATTGGCATGGTAACCTGATGCAAACATGAAAAAAATAATTTTATTTTTTCAGAGATCGGCGATGTTTAAATGCAGCGCAGCCCCGCGCAAACGGGCAGCGCTATATAAAACTGAAAAATGAAGGTTTGAAACCCACAAATGTGGGTTTTATGTAATGCATGGATTTGCAATGCAGGGACTAGCAGACCAAAAACAACATGGCCACCGTTTAGTGGTTGCTAAGGGGGGAAGCTGAGTGTAAGACATGTAACTAAGCATTAGTAGGCAATCCTATGTAAATGAATGGTAGGATAGTGAATCACACTGTCACATAGCAAATGAGCACAGTCCGTGTAGTGTAAGAGTTAGATAAGGGGGAGTAACAGAGTAGGAGATAGGTGACATCACAGGGGGGAATGTCAGGAAGAAATCAAGCTCATTGGAGCAAAGTGGTATGTGAAACATATCAATCACACAGCAGAAAAAGAGGAGTGTCAACAGATAAGCATGGGAAAGTCAAGAAATGGAAGGTGTACACTGTGGCCAACACCAAAGTTTCTTGCTGTACGTGCATGCGTGCGTGTGTGCGCTGGCAGCCGCGAGTAAGACAGAGTGTGCGCGTGTAAGGCAGAGTAAGCATGTAGGTGCCTGTTTAAAGATCTGTAAACCTGTTTGCGCTGGTGTGCGTGCGTTTTAACCCGAATAAGCAGATTCTAGTCTGTCTAAGCATGTGTGTGTGTGTAGTAGCCACTGTGAGCATGTTTTCGCTGGTATGCGTGCTGCTCCCCCTGAGGAAACAGAGAGGAAAAGGAAGCAGAAGAAATAGTAGGAAACTAGCAGGGAATACCTGTAGAGGTAGCAGGTGAAAACAATTAGAAGCAGGCAATTACACAGGCAGAATACAAGCCCAGCCCAGCACTTAAAACACTGCAAACAGCATTGCAGTATGTTTCTCTCAAGAGACACTGCAAGACAGGAGTAAGCTGGTAGAAGTGAAAACTGAAAAAGCTGCACTCAGACCAAACATGCTAGGGGCTGCCATAGCTGTCATAAGGAGACATAGGAGACTTTCTGAGGGTGGTGACAATGGAAATGCTGCCAGACAACCCACAGTGAGGGGACGGAGAAGAGTGTTCAGGCCCAGGGTCACCTACCAGGGGTTACATGAGCTGGAGATAGTGGAGCGCTATAGAGTGGACAGAGACCTCCTGCTGCAAATTGCTGAGCTGTGCAGGCCACGCCTCACATACAGAACCAACAGAGGGGAACCCATCCTAGTGTAAACCAGGGTATGTGTTGGCCTAAGAATACTAGCAACAGGTACCTTCCAGAGACCAACTGGTGATATGATGGGGATATCACAGGCATCAGCCTCCAGGGTACTGCACCAGTTCCTGGATGCCATGTCAGCACATATGGGTGATCATGTATATTTCCCCAATGCCCGTGAGGTATTGGCCAGCAATATGCGTCTCTTCCAGCAAATAGCGGAATACCCTGAGGTAGTGGGTGCAATAGACTGCACGCACATACGCATCAAAGCACCAGCCATTGAGCAAGGTAGGGCCTACATTAACCGCAAGGGCTTCCCCTCCATCAACTGCCAGGTCATGTGTGATGCCCATAGCATAATAATGAATGTGTGTGCTGGCTGCCCTGGGAGCTACCATGATTCCCATATCTGGCATTTGACGCAGCTGTACCAGACATTTGCCAATGGGGACATCCCACATGGTCACCTAGTGGGGGATGCAGGTTATGCACTGGAGCCGTGGTATGACACCCATCAGAAACACACACACACCTGAACAGGAATGCCATAATGAGGCACACGCACAAACACGTAATGTAATAGAGCGTGTGTTTGGGCTGCTCAAGTCACGGTTCCGGTGCCTGGACACATCTGGTGGAGCCTTGCAGTACTCACCAACTACATGTACCCAAATTGTCATGGTATGTGCTATGCTACATAATATGATTTTGTGAAAACAGCTGCAGCAGGACCAACATAGGGCCGGGACAAACAGACCGCCACCATTGCCAAGGCCATCACAGGCAGAGCGTGACTCAGAGGAGGAACAACCTGAGCCTGCCCCAGTAGGCAGAAGGAGGCGTGCCCAGTATGCCCTGGCCTTGGCAAAGAGGCAACGCATAGCACATACACTGGCTCAGTAGGAACCCTGGGAATGATACCCCTCTCTGACTCACTCATATAGTAACAGGGATGCCTAACATGACATAACCTGCTCTCAAACATGTACAGGGAGTGTAGTATGTGCATCCGACAGAGGCAGCCCTGCAGCACCACCTGAGGCATGATTGCCATGTGTTAAACAATTTAACACCATCTAGTATATGCAAACATGAAGACCCAACCTAACATCTCACCCTCACCAAGCATGATGCCACACATTGAAGACAACAAGATCAAGTACAATAATTGGCTGAGGTATTGCTGTTAGCAAGGGGGAACACATGGCTGACAGCCTGGGCTGACATGCCGAGCAAGACATGATGCCCCACCTGCTAGGGATGGCATGCACCCAGCACACCTGGCTGTGTAGATACTGGCAAAGGATGCTGTCACCCCCACTGTGCCTGGAATAGGTAAGTCTGGAAACACAAACCCACCAACATAGGTAGCACAAGGGCTAATAACCTGGATGTAATGCTACCCAATGTCAGAAGTCTAACCTGCAAGGTGCATGCAGACCAAACCCACCACAGCATGGAGAATGGTAATATGTGTTCTGTAACAGAAACCTGGGCAAGGCCCAGAAGAGCACCCTAATACTACCAGGTTATGCCTCATACCAGGCTCTACAGCTCCAAAACATGGAACACACGACAATAGGAGTGTGGCTACCAGTAATTATCAAGAATAACCACACCCCCAGGTTGGTACCACAGCAAGAAGCAGCATGGACTATCCACGGGCAAGTAACACTGTCTCAAACTGTGTACCTGTTTGAAGCCTGCTACAGACCCCACACACACAAACCCAGGTACCCCAGCCAGCCTTCCTGAAGACACTTCAGAGTATGAATGTCCCAACAAATACCAAACAAGGCACACACAAAGTATGACATAGGTGGCAATCCATTATGTATGGAAGAAGTAATCATGGACCTAGGGACACAAGTGGACGGTAACCTGTCATGTGACACTCACATTGCCAAGGTGGCCAGGAAGACCTGCTGTATTGCCCACCTTAATATGAAAGGATGCACATGTAGAACTACAGAGGTCACTGTGCCCCCATACCCTTCCCTTATCAGGCCCATACGTGACAACTATGCCCCAGTTCGGATGTACCTTACCTTACACATGCAGCAGTCAGAAAGACCCCAAATGTACCCCACCAACAGGATGAAGGGTCCAAACACTGGATATCTGCAGCCTGGCTGAAGAAACCACAGCCCAATTCAGAAGCATACTGCACAGTCAGAGGTGATGTATGCCTGATGTACAAGGCCATGTCCAATCCAGAATGAATGGACATGCTCCACTGCAGAAACCCCAAATCCAGCAGACACACCACAGTGTGATACCTGAACCTCTACACATAGATTAATAGGATGTGCTGGAGGGACAGACCCATAACCCAGATGCTCAGGACACTCTGGAACAGAATCCCAGTCCATGATAGGCTGTGCTCCACACACAAACTCAACAAGAGAAATCCGTTGAAGTGCATGGGAGATAGTAGGTGTACACTGGGGGCCATCCCTGTGTCACATCTAGGAAAGTAAACCCTATGTGGGCATAATATGCACATTGCAAGGGGTGTCGAGACCCACACACAGTCTGTCCATGCTCAAACAAGGCCATAGCAGATAGCTTAGTATGAACCTATGAACCTATGATGATACAAATTGTGCAGGACACAAAGGATTACCACATAGCTGTCCTACCTGATGGTAGGAACCATGGTGATAATCCACAGATATGCTCTGCAGCACTCTAATATCACAAACATTACACCAAACCCACACACATTGCCAACAGCCTATGAAACAGATTCCTTCCAACCTCCCCACCAGCACCTAACTGCCAAATATCATTCCCAGGAGAGTGCTGGCCCCCCGACATTGCAGATGCTGAGGTAACAGCCAGCATCCGCAAAGCACAGCACACAGCATCAATGGTACCAGATGGTGTCCTGGGTTGTGTCCAACAAGTACTGTAAGAAGAATGGAACAGCAAATATCATTGCTGTGCACTATCAGTCCTACCACAGGATATGTACCCAAAGAGCGGTATACAGCAACAGTGGTCCCACACCACAAAGGGGGTGCCTGAATGGATACTGCAAACTATCACCCCTCAACCCCGACTATCTAGGTTGGCAAAGTAATGGAGAGGATGATCATGGAACCCATGAATAACGAGATTGGGTACCCACAGACATTGGACCCTACCCAGTGTGGCTGTCATAGGGCAGATCCTGCCCCGTACACATGTCTGACTCATGTGAAACATGCACCAAGCCCCGTGATGTGGGGAATGTTGATCACACAGCCTATCTGGACCTTGCTAAACCCTTCCATACAATACCCTAGTTGGTGGTACAGATAAGCTCACCAGCCTAACTATAAACCCCTATGCAAGTAGATGGGTTGCAAACCAGCTCAAGGACAGAACTGACCTGGCAGACATGCTGTAGCCATGGCAGACTGCAAACCAGGTACAACTGGCAACCCACAAGGCATGGTCCTGGGACCTCTCTTGTATGCTATATATGTCAGATAGGTACAGGCCAACATGGAAGGACTCTGTCTGAACAGGTTTGCAGAGGACTACAAACTGGACACCATATCGGACCCTCCAGCTGACACAAGCAACCTACAAAAGGCACACATAGAAACACACAAGTGGTGCCACAGCCATGTCAACAAGCTAAATGCAGAATAGTGTATAGTCAACCCCTGTGGAAACACAGTACATGGCCAGAAATTACCACATAGGTGTTAACCCAGTAAGTACATCAGGAGCAATAAGAGACCTGGGGACACAAGGTGATATATATCCTGCATGTGACAAGCATGTGTCTGTAGTGGTTACAGAAACATACCATATACCCACCTAATCATGAAGGTAAGCACAGCTTGGTTAGGGTAGGTCAATGTGCCTATCCAGTCATCCATCAGCAGCCTCACAAGTGTGTACAATGGCCCTTCAGGGATGTACCATAGCAGACACCTGCAGCAATTGGAAAGACCACACAAATACCCCACCAGGAGGATCGCAGAGCTGTAACAGATGCCATGTGTCGCGTGAGTAAAGAAACTGCAGCTCCACACAGTGCCATACTGCCTGGCTGGAGGTGAACTGTGCCTGATGTATAGAGCCATGACCAACCTGGTATCAATGGACATTTGGCACCATGTAAACACTGAATGCTGGTGACCTATGCAGCTGACAGGCCTGAACCCCAGCACAGACATAAACAGGACATGCTGTACTGATTGGTCCATAACCCAGAAGCTCACTCCACTCACGACTAAACTCCCACTACAGGATATCCAGGGAGTCCCTCAGTGACTGTCATCCAGAGGAATCATGATGACTGGATGGGAGATGTAAGGTGTACCCTGGATATCACCTGTATGTCATGGGTAGACAGAGGCACAGCACACTAACCATGACATATGTCATGGCAAACACCAGTAAATGTGTGTTGAAGGGCAAACACTCTCTGACTAGCATTACAAATGGACTAGGGCACATGGCCATTGTTTGTCACTGTCCACACAAGTTGTAGAATACATTAACAATGTCGGACAATCATGCACTAAGCTGTCCATATCTGAACAAAATGCAACATGGTCATATCTGCACAACTGGCCCTCAACCAGTCTGGTGTGCTCACTATAAACATTACAAGCAGTGATAGGACTGAAACCGATTATACTGTCCACCACAGTGAAAGTTCTGCACCAGTACACTATACAACAATACAACTGTTTGGTCAGCAGGAAAGGATGATGACAACTGTATGCAAACTATCCCATGGCGACCCTGCAGGCACAGCATAATGCCTGTTAGGTTCAGACACACAGCAGTTGATCAGTCAGAACACAACCTGATGTCCAACACTCAACTGTACATGTGATATATAGATGGCGTCCACACGCAAACAGAAATGTGGTGGTCCACAGATCCCAACATAAGGAAAGGTCACACTGGGCATGCTCGCATACTTAGATAAATGAGA
The DNA here is from genome assembly GCF_019279795.1 of Protopterus annectens. NCBI lineage: Eukaryota > Metazoa > Chordata > Ceratodontiformes > Protopteridae > Protopterus > Protopterus annectens. Next base: position 1,159,892,345 of record NC_056735.1, on the reverse strand, counting down.
TGTGGCAGTCAAGAAGCCATACAAACTGCGAACTGGGCATGCTGACACACTTAGGCCATGTCACAGTTCAGCAGTTGCACACACATATCTGGCATTTCTATGTGTTAACACAGGAACCTCCCACAATACAGACATCTGCCCAGTGCACACAGTGAAGTTACAACAGAGACATAAGTAAAGTACTGGATCCCACTCATATGCAAACATCTCCCACAGTACACACGTTGTTTATAGAGATAGGGAAGGCTATGGCAATAAAGACCCACAAACAGTATATGAGCAACAGATACTTGCATCTGACAGGCAAACATATGGTCGTAGAGTGCAATACCTGACTGTTGTCCCTAGGGAATACAGAAGGCTATCAACAGTGTATTTGGAGTCTGCCTCCACAGTACAGTAGGCCACTGTGCCCGTGTAAAGTTAATGCATAGATATGCTCTCCCCAGTACTGATGGATAGTCACAGATGTACATACCTCTTCATCCATAATGATGTCAGCACACTATACATATGTCAGGAGCATGAATGTATCCAGTAATGTGAATAGCGCACTCCGCTACTGCATCTCTAACTAGTGTCATAACATAGTTAGGTGGGGATTTGAATCCTACAAGTGCTCAGTGTGTGTGTGACTGTGTGTGGGGGAGTAGTGTGTGCAATTCCATGTGTATGTAAAATGTCCCTTTTGGCAGCTATTACTACACAACACATACTGCATATTCCACTGTCTAAACACTGATGATGTCAGCACCCTATAAGTACAGCAGGAGAAAGCAATCCCCTCAGTAATGCAAACAGTGCGCTCTCCTAATGCGTCTTTCACAAGTATCATAACATAGTTTGGTAGGGGTTTGAATCCTGTAAGTGCCCTGTGTGGGGGGGGGGAGTAGTGTGTGTAATTCCATGTGTATGAGAAATGTCCCTTTTGGCAACTATTACTACACAATGCATACTGCATATTCCACTGTCTAAACACTGATGATGTCAGCAGCCTATAAGTACAGCAGGAGAAAGCAACCCCCCCGCCACCCGGTTATGCAAATAGCGCGCTCTGCTAATGCGTCTCTCACAAGTGTCATAACATAGTTAGTAAAGGGTTTGAATCCTGTAAGTGCCCAGTGTGTGTGTGACTGTGTGTGGGTAAGTAGTGTGTGCAATTCCATGTGTGCGAGAAATGTCCCTTTTGGCAACTGTTACTACACAACACATGCTGCATATTCCACTGTCTAAACACTGATGATGTCAGCACCCTATAAGTACAGCAGGAGAAAAGAATCCCCCCCAGTAATGCAAATAGTGTGTTCTGCTAATGCGTCTCTCACAAGTGTCATTACATAGTTAGGTAGGAGTTTGAATCCTGCAAGTGCCCAGTGTATGTATGACTGTGTGTGGAGGAGTAGTGTGTGCAATTCCATGTGTATGAGAAATGTCCCTTTTGGCAACTATTACTACACAACACATGCTGCATATTCCACTGTCTAAACACTGATGATGTCAGCACCCTATAAGTACAGCAGGAGAAAAGAATCCCCCCCAGCAATGCAAATAGTGTGTTCTGCTAATGCGTCTCTCACAAGTGTCATAATATAGTTAGATAGAGGTTTGAATCCTGCAAGTTCCCAGTGTGTGTGTGCATGTGTGTGGGGGAGTAGTGTGTGCAATTCCATGTGTATGAGAAATGTCCCTTTTGGCAACTATTACTACACAACACATGCTGCATATTCCACTGTCTAAACACTGATGATGTCAGCACTCTATAAGTACAGTAGGAGAAAGCAATCCTCCCAGTAATGCAAATAATACACTCTGCTACTGTGACTCTCACAAGTGATCTAACATAGTTAGGTAGGGGTTTGCATCCTACAAATGCCATGTGTGTTTTTGTCACACAGTTTGTCCATGTGTGTGGGGTGTTGTTCCCAATATTGCACGACATACATTATATCAGTAATGTCAATGCACACATGATGTATGTGTGTGCCACCTACACATATGTACCTGTGAACTGCAAGAGTTCCCATGCCTGAAGCCTGCCTCATGTGAATACATGGAATATGCATCAGACAACTGTATGACTGTGGTGTTCTGTGCAGGGGCTGCATGTGGTATGTGACTATAGAGTGTGGGTTGTAGATGGTGTCATCCCACCAGCGAGGGATACATGATTGGTCTGGAGCATATAGTCCACATGTTGGTGATGAACAGGTGCAGCATGTTGTCACCACTTGTGGGACTGGTAACAAGTTGTTCCATAGCAATGCAGGGATTGAATGATAAGAACCCTTCAGGTAGGGTCTTGCAGCTAGAATAATGCTCACACTGTATGTTTGGGTAGTTGAGTACAACCATATAATGGTGTGTGTAGAGACTGTCATATTCCCAGTGTTGTCAGGAAGGCCACGTGGGTTTCCTGGGTATGGGAGTGTGGTGTGTGCCAGGCTATGAACCTGAAGGCAGTCTAACCCACTGTGTGTTGCACATGGAGAGGCTCTGATGCTTTGTGCAGTGCCACCAACCTCGGGGTGTGTGTATCCGAGGTGCCTTTGGATACAACCCCCCTGTTCTGGGTTGGTGCATGTGTAGGGGATGACAAGCATGGTATCAGGAATGACCTGGCACTGATGGTGTGAACCTGGGAGCCTTGTACCAGGAGTCTGTTACTGCATGGATATTGCTGTACCCCATGCTAAGGACAGTTTCCACTGCATGCATCTTGAGGTTTACACTGCTGCTGTTGAGTAGCATTGCTATTAGTGTCCCATCCCGTGTGATACCTGTGTAGGTGGTTATGTAATGTCAGCCTTGCATACAAAGGCACTATGTGTGTAGCAACAGCCTCTGCCGATATACACCGGCCCATGGGTAACAGGTGCAAGCTGTCCCAAGCAAAGCAATGTGGCATGTCCAGCATGTAATCCCACACTGACAGGCATTGGATCCCCTTTGGATGTCACTGAAAGATATGTTAATTGCAGAAACTGATGATCCTGTCTACATATTGTGGCAACATTCATGGTGAGAGTGAGATGCTACTCAAGGCCAGGGTCATACCAGCCTGTGCCACAAGCTCAGAGAGCCCCTCTATGTCCCCTAACATGTAGTCCAGGGAGGTGCATCAGAGGTCATACATACTGGCACAGACAATGACTAAGTCATACTTCTACATGCCTTGGAGTGACTGCTTTGCTTGTGTTATGTGGTGGATCATAGTGCCCAATGGGCAGCTGAGCATGACCATCACCTTGTTCAGCCTGGGAGCAGGACCACCATGTACGTGACGATAGAGGTACCTCATACAACTGTAGCAGGTGTGTTGTCTAGCCGTATGGCCTGAGACTGTTTGGCACACAGGCTTTGTGAGCTATGTGTTGCATGTGCTCTGCTCTGGTGTAACGTTTGCTTGTGTGTCTGCTTAGCAGGTGTCAGCTGCTCAGGCAGGATGCTATTCTGAGAGCCCAATAATGTACCTGTGTGTTTCTGTGTTTGGATTGCGGTCATGGCAGGTCTATGGGAGACTGGTACTGTAGTCACTGTAGTATCCCACTCCACCTGACAGGGAATGCCAGTGCTGTGTAAACAGAGCTTAGCCCCCAGTTTGGCTATGTGGTTGCATCTTTCACATGTGTTGTACATGTATGGGAAGGGGAGAGGGTTGTCTGTGTACATGAGGCAGCTGTAACATTGCCACATGACTCACAGATTCACCAACTGGACCTGAGAGTAGATTGACAGGTGACCTTTGCACATGCTACCATAGCATTGTGACTCCCATACTAAGTAACGACACATAGGGCCAATGGGGAACAAGGTACTCAAGGTGACTATGTGAGGGTGTAGTGCTCCTGATTTGTTAGTGCTGGCATATATGAATGCTGTCTTGAGCAAATGTGAGGTAAGTCATATGCAATGTGTTACAGGCAAGCTACATGCAAACAGGACAAACAGTGACGTTCTGTCAAGTGACACATGGACATCAGTACAGTAAGCAACACAGATGTCACTAGGGATCCACAGAGGCACTGTATATCTGCACCGCAGGTGGAATCAGTGTTTCAGGAACATAACAGGCAAACATGCATACAAACAAAGCTACAGTCAGCAGGCCTGTATGTAGACTATCCTACAACAAACAAGGTGTACGACTTCCAGTATGTAACAGTGCATATATGCAGGCACTCTAAGCCAGTACCCAGACATTCCTAGGTCAGACGGGCTGGGTCCAGCCACACCCCCACAAGTGTATAGACCACGTACCTTCGTAATGTTGAATAACTGGCCTGATACCCAAGTGCTCATACCTGTGATAATACACATGTCACATAACAGACACTGAGCCCTCTCTCAGCAGTTCCAGACTTAGTATGTTGTATGCTACCTGTCCTGGCACCACAGTATCCTTGACAGGTACAGACACTCTCCCTCCTGTCATAGTTAGTTCTGTGTTTTGGTGCTGTTATGCATGGTATGAGGTGTGACCTTGTAGTGCTAGTGTGCTCTTGTGAGCCTTGAACCTGTTGTGTAGTGCTGCACAGATATCAACATCCTGGAACATCTGCATTGCAGAGTCGTGTGTGGACAGCATGCAACTCGCAGTTGACATGGCCATCATTGAGTATCAATATGTACATTGTTGTATCCCCTGTGCTACCTATGTAGGTGGCCATCCCTTCACAGCCTCACCACCAGTATGCAAAGATGTGCAGACAGAACACTGTGGTAATTACTATGGGTGTACAAAACAATACAATAACATTCGTACTGTAACTGCATCAGGCATGCTGGTATATACCCACAATGCTATCATTACACTGTACTGTTGTCAACATCATACTATTACAATACATCTATGTAGTCACCCTGTGCATCAGCACCATGTTAATCTGTTCCTGCACCAATTTTACAGATTGCAGGAGGTGGCACAGTTTCATCATATGCACTAGGTGTGTACCGGGTATGCCTGAGTCTGCCACTGATACAACCAATTGACATGTCTGTGTGTGTGTGTTGGTGAGGGACAGCAGTACAAGATGGGGCAGTGTTGATGCAGTGTGTGCGTGTATGCAATAGCCCTAGGTGTTATCACTTTGCATGTATGTATGAATGCACACAGTCCCACCTCATGGCTGCCATATACAGGTATTTGTGGACAGCCACAGACTGTACCTGCCAGGTCATACAGATCACTGTCTGTGGCCACGGACATGGTACCTGTGCCTGGCAGGGGTGCTACGGACCATATCAGGTACTAAGCCAGACTGGGTACTGTCATCAGAAGCAGGTGTTTGTTGACTGGAGACAGGTCCCTGTTGGGACTGTCCAGCGCCACGTGCACGTGGTCTCCTGGGGCAGTCCGATGATAGCACAGACCCAGCATTGCTGGGGCTGCTGCTGGCACTATGTGAGCGGCCGCGGCCCTGTTGTCATCCGCAACGGCTGCCAGCTGCTGCTGTTGCTGGCATATGGCCACGTCGACGCCTCAACCGTCCACCATTGCCCTGGCTCATGGACATATAGTTGTGGAACAGATCTAATGTGTCCCCCCAATGTCTGTCAATGACCTTGGGGAAGTTGCGGATGGCAGCCGCAACATCACGCATACTGTCACTCATGGCTGTGCGACATGCTCTCAGCTCCCTCAGACCCTGTCTGGTGTACCGTTCCATACGTGACTGTGCCTGCATTACAGCCCGAAACATAGCTGGGGTTGAAAGATGTCTGTGGGCATGTCTGACAGGGGTGGTACACCCACGGATGCTCCCACGAGAACCCATGGACGTCTGCCTGTGTGGTACCGTGTCAGGGCCCTGGCCATGGCTGCAGTGTGGGGATGCATGTGCCACTGGTACCACATTACCCTGGTCAATGCCCACTGTATCCTGTCCATCACCTAGGGACATTGGTGACAAAGGATGTATTGGCAGGATGACTGTGCGCATTGATGGGGTCGACAGCTGTGTAGTGTCAATTGGCTGACCAATGACGGACCCTGGCACACCTACCTGTGCCATTACACAGGTATCATCACTATTACTATCCACAGCAGCTGATTCAGGTTCCCTGCTGCACAACATCAGAGCAGCACCAGAACCTGTGGGAGTAAGACAGGAAACACAGTTTACAATGTGTACACAATGCCACCACTGATGCACACATGCACACATGTGCACATGCGCACATGCACACATGCACACATGCGCTCATGCACACATGCACACATGCACACATGCACACACCTCAGTATATGAGATATCAACCCACAGACACAAACACACCTGCAATCAAGCACATAGCACTACTGCTTCAGCCTATTATTACTATTAGTATACAGAGTATTGAAGATAATGGTATTACGCACTCACCAGCATGGATAGGCTGCCTTGCTATTACACCAGAGGGACCTGCGGAAAAGAGACATTTATCGTCAGTGGGCACAACTGTGCCATTGATACTGTGGGCATGATACAGTTCAGTAGTACAACAGATAGCTTCCACAGGTGTACTGCAGATAATGAGGTTATCACTAATGCACATTAATTACCAAGATTACAGCTACAAAATGAGGACACACCTCACACATGTATAACCTAACAGTGTACAGAATGCTCAACTATACACATGGCATGTTACCTGCACGCTCTGTGTGCTGCTGCTGTGTGGCTCCAGCCTCCATCATTACACATGTATGCTGTTGTTGTTGCTGCCGTGCTGGAGCCACAACACTCAGGAGTAGTCCCTCCAGTCTGGTGAGGGGGGATATCTAGCCACCCCACCACCTGTGGCAAGCTGCTGCCTGTGGATATCCGATGCACGCTGATGGACATTTCTAATTAAATCACTGCAGTGATGGCGTACCTGCTCATATGTCCGGTTATGTGTGCCTATGTCATTTACCCGACGGACCAGGTCTTGCCACAGTGCAGCCCTCTCCTGCTGGTTCTGGCTGGTGCGGGAAAAGAGTACAGCGAAATCCCGCACCACGCTCTGGTGTATCTCCTCCTCCTCTGCAGCGGAGTAGACTGGGTTCCGCTGGTGGACCATGGCCCTGAAAAGGAGAAGGAAAATATCAGTCAGCAATATCTGTCAGCAAACTATAGCACACATAATACACATAATACCTGACTGCAGTGATATAACTTAGGCACCATATATAGCATCTGTCTGTCTATTGGGGGATACACATGTACATGACCAGATATCAGTGCTCATCCAACAACTGTGCAACAGTACCTGGCACACTACAAACAACAGACTAGTATACTGCAGCAGTCAACACACTGTTTCAGGTACAATACACAACCTCACACTGGGGGTTTGTATCAAGGTACTGTATGGGGAACATTATCAGCCCATGCACTGCACACAATGCACGTTACATATTTCACTGGTAATGCACGCTACTCTTGCTTGCCATAACCCTACCTACACCACAGTGACATACAGGGTAACACAGCACAACATATGGCAATGTAGTATGTGTTGATTGCAATACCTCACACACCTGTCTCTGGCCTCACACCAAGGATGCACACTACCACGACAGACAGAAAGTCATGGTGAGCAATCACACCAGTACACAACATGCACCCAGTCACTAGCACACTCATTCCACCTCACATATTCCGTTTGCAATGTGTTCATGGTTGTGCATTGTGTTCTAGGTAGGTAGTGTGCTTTTGGCCCTGGGCCTACAGCAGCATACTGTTATGCTACCCTGCCCCTTGTGACACATGTGTTATGATCATACCTGCTCCTTACAAACAGTTAAACAGGGTGACTCATATGACATATTACCTATCAGCATAACATTCAGCAGGGGTATGTCTGACATCTACTCATGGGGAGCCTTGCTTCTTAATTCTGTGTGGTGTACTACAGGGTATGTCATATCTGTCGGTAGGGTCCCGTACCTCCACCATGTGCTCTATACTGCAGTGACAAGGACGACAGACATAGATAATTTGGGTTGTGGATGTTGGAGGTGTTATCATGGTTGGTAGACAACTGTCATGGGTGTGACCGAACTATGTATATCCAGCAGTGGTAACCTCTATGTAGGTAGTCTGTGTGTGCTCTGTGGTGTTTGAGTGCATTGACACAGTTACTTGCATATGTCTGTGTCCTTCTCCATATCTGTAGCTGTCATGGGAGGTACATACCATGTAGGATATTGTGGGGTGTGGAGGGGTGCAGTGACCTACATGTCCATAGCTGACACACCATGTCCGCTGACACATTCCATGTACAGGTATTATAGGACTAGTGTGCCACTGTGTATATCGATGTGGAGCCTATTGTGCACTTGTTGACCCTGTTCCCCCCTGACACATGCAGTGGTGGGCAGGCATGTACATATGTGGGTGGTTACTGGTGTCAGTGTTTTTGAATGGGGTATGGTACTCCAGTATCCACACTGGTGTTCACTCCATGCCTGTGACACCAGGCACCTGTTGCAAGACATCTGCACACATGTGCCTCACACAGTCTATATATGTATATATATATATATATATATATATATATATATATATATATATATATATATTGATATATTTATATCTGTATATGGATATATATCTGTTTGTATATATGTATATATAATATGTATATATAGATGTAGATATATACATATAGATGTGGGGAGAGAGGGGGAGTGAGTGAGAGAGAGACACAGAGTGAGTGTGAGTGTGAGGGGGAGAGACAGAGAGTGAGAGATAGTCATATACGGACATATCTATTGTCAGTCAGATCTATCTGTATATGTATAAGTCTCTACAGATATCTATATATGTATGTGTGTATTACATATATCTGTACGTACATATTCTACCAATCTCGATGTCTGTGCAGGAAGTGAGAACCTGGTTCAAGGCTCCTGAGAGCACACCATCGGTACCAGGCTATACACCGTATCATGCGTTTTGGCCCCAGGACTCGGGACAAAACAAAAAGGGAGGGGGTGTGTCCATATTCATGGAGGACACACACACCTCCAGGTTAGTGGCAACACATGAAGCATCACAGACCATCCAGGTGCAGATGACCGTAGGCAAACCTGCTATACAATTGGTAGCATGTTACAGACCACCCTCCCAATTTCAGGGACCACAGTCAGCCTTCCTGTAGAAATTGGAGGATATGAATGTCCCACCACACACCATCATATTGGGATACTGCGACTACCCTAACATACACTGGGCGCATTATTCTACCCCAAACACCCTATCCCAAAGGTTCCCGGAATTCACTATGTCAAATGCAATGGAACAGCTAGTCACCTCTCCCACAACAGGAAATAATATACTAGACCTGATCATCACAAACATGGGGACAATGTGCTACACACTGGAAGTATACCCCTCACTAGTCACATCTGACCACAGACTAATCCCCCTGGATATACATATCCCACCTCCGCCACAACACAGAAGACTACAGTGGGAAACCTCTCACATGCCGACTTTACACATCTTATAACTGAGTTGGTATCCTCAATGCCCACTGGGCCAGTGTAATCCACTTCCCACAATGCAGACACATTCACATATGCTTCTACAGACATCTCCAAGAATACATGGATCATGCAATCACAAATGAAACCATGACCCTCTCCACCAAGGGCAGGCGTCCTGTCTGGTGGACCCCAGCATTGAACAAATTGTATAACAACAGAAGGTAGCTACTGCATGGCAGAGCATACTTCCATAGAGCTACGGCATCTCTGATCAGCAGTAGTAGAAAGATACGTTTTGTCGTACAAACATGCAAGGCCAACAATGAGAGGGACATTGCTATGGTCACTACAGATAACCACAAGGCCTTCCTCTGCTATGTTACACACCTGGGTGGGAACCCTCAGTTGTGTTCACAGTTAGTTCACAGTGACATACGCTACACTGAACACACAGATAATGCCAACAGTCTGGCAGACAGGTTCAGTGCAGGTTTCTCCCTTCCCTCACCCACACATGTGGAATTACTTATCCCAGCTGACTGTAACCTCCCTGTCATCTCAGATGTCCAGCTGGGATCCACCCTCAGCAGAGCTGTAAACACAGCATCAATGGGACCCAACGGTATTGCAGGTTGCATGCTATGTGAACTGCAAGAGGAGCTACACATGCACATTACATGCTATTCAGCCATAACCTTACTACAGCATATGTACCTGGACACTGGCATACAGCAACAGTAGTCCCACTCCACACAGGAGGCACCTCTACAGACCCTGGTAACTACCGCCCCATAAGCTTAACCAGCTTGGTCTGCAACACTATGGAAAGGATCATTATGGTACCCATACACAGAGACATTGGGGACTTAGACACTTGATCCCACCCGGTTTGGCTTTGTAGAGGGCAGATCCTGCCTTATGAACTTGATTGACCATTTCAAATCAGTCACTAGAGCCATTGCTGAGGGCACAGCGGTCCATACAGCCTACCTGGACTTGCCTACGGCTTTCAACACAATACCGCACTCTGCCATCATAGACATGATCAACAGCTGAAATGTAAATCCATATGTCACATGATGGGTTGCAAACCGGCTAATGGATAGAAACCCTATAGTCAACCTCACTGGTGCCATGTCAGACTCAGAGCCAGTCACATGTGGTGTCCCACAGGGCTCTGTCCTGGGACTGCTCATGTTCGGCATATCATTCTCAGATGTGGAAGCAGACATGGGAGGGTAGTGGCTGACAATGTTCAAAGATGACTGCATACTGGGCACCATAGGCAATACACCTGCTGACACATACATCTTACTGACAGGCCTCACGGACACCAACAACTGGTGCTGGAGTCATGGCCTGACACTGCATGCCACGTAATGTATACTCATACCCTTTTGGACGGACAAGGTACCTACATATTATCACATAGACAATAACCCACTGAGTACAGACAAAGTAATCGGAGACCTGGTGACACTGTGCAATGCTGACCTCTCATTTGATGCCCACATTGCCAAAGTGGTTGGATGGACTTCCTACCTTGCCCACCTTATCATGAAGGGATTCACATCCACATCAAAAGGGGTCATTATACCCCTATACTCCTCCCTTATCAGGCCCATGACTGTGTACTATGCCCCATTTGGTATGTACCTCACCTGGCACTTGCAACAGCTAGGGGGACCCCATGAGTACATCACCAGGAGGATCAAGGGTCTGCAACAACTGTCATATGCTGCCAGACTAATGTAACTCATGCTCTATTCCATAGCATACTGCCTACGTAGGGGTGATCTGTGCCTGATGTAGTAGGCCATATCCAATCTGGTAGTGATGGACATGTTCCACCTCATACAATCCACATCCATCAGAAGCATGACAGCTATGGATTTAAACCTCAGCACACATATGAATAGGACATACTGTAAGGACAGATTCATCACTAAGAGGCTTCCCATACTGTGGAACAGGATCCCAGTTCATGTTAGGCAGAGACCCTCACTGACACTCTTCATGTGCATTCTTGACAAGTGGATGGGAGATCATATGTTTACAGCAGGGGTCTTCTCTGTGCCACTACTAGACAGAGGCACAGTAAACTAATGCTATTATGTAGGGGGGTCTTCACTGTGTCACTACTATACAGAGGCTCAAGTTTCTAAATCTATTCTATACACTATCTGCAGATAGCCTAGTACTAAACTATGACACTGTGAAATTATATATGTATATGTATTTCTACATCCCTCTCTATGTATACACATATGCATATTATATATATATATATATATATATATATATATATATACACACATACATATCTCGATATATATACGTATACACATGTTATATATATATATATATATATATATATATATATACTCCTTTTTAGTTCCACATATGTATACACACAGTAATGTACTGCTGAACACCCATTACTGTACAACCTACTTGTACATTGCACTACAACCTACATTGCTATGTGCACATAGCTACCGTCACATACATATGTATGTGGAGCCTTCAGTGACAGTTTCAGTATGTCCCCATCCCTATGCACATCTTCATATACATAGATACAGACCAATAACACATCTGGAGGGTTCACAGTATGTAGAGTATTATAGTAGTACTTTACATTGCCTGTGTTTGTTGCAGCTGTTTGTGTAGGCTTGCAGTTGCTTGGCCTGCTGTCAGCCTCTTTGCTTTGTTGTTTCAGTTTTTTTTTTCTCTTTCTTTCTTTCTTTCTTTCTTTCTTTCTTTCTTTCTGTCTTTATTTCTTTCTTTTTTCTCTCTCTCTCTCTCTCTCTCTCTCTCTCTCTACCTCCAGCGGGTGCAATGACAGTATTGCATGTGTGGACTGGGAGTACAGGATGCTTTTGTAGGTATCTGCACATGTCCATGTGATGGCCTCTGCACCAATTGTTAGCCAGCATTTACTAATTGCATGCAGCCTGTTGTGTAGTGATTGCAGTCCTCACTGTGATTACAGGACTTTGCTATAAAAAGGTCTGTTAGGTAGGCGTAGCCCTTTCAGATTATCAGGGTGGGGACCATGCTGGTTTGCTGTGGACACTGTTCTGTGAGTGTAAGGGTTGGTATGTCTCTCATATTTCAGGCTGTGTTGTAGACACTGCAATGCATGTTGTTCTGTAAGCTGAGTATTCCTTCCTCCAGTGTCCTGTTCTCCGTGTGTATGTAAACTGACACCTACGACTAGTAATACTGTGTATATGGGTGTGTGTGCTTTCCTGTGGGGATTGTGGTGTAATTGGTATATAGCAGTGGCTCTTGCAATCTGTTGCTATGGCTTCAATATTTGGCCTTTACATTCACTCATTGTATGCCTGCTAGGTGTCTTTCCTGTAATGTGTTGCTATGGCTTTCCTATTTTCCATTTACATTCACAGCTTGTAATGCTTGTTAAATCTGTTTGGCCAGCAATTCCCTATGTGTTTGTTGTGGTAGGGTGTTATTGCATGCAGTATGGTCTGGCCATGGTGTGGGCCTTGACACTTACAGGGGTATTTGATCATGCTGCTGAGCAGGCCTCAGATACTCTCCGGTGCATCTTTTATCAGCCTCATGGAATGGTACATAGCAGTGGGTTACTCCAATGACATATTCTGATACTCTGCAGTTGTGACTGTGGGTTATTTCAAGCATATGTATTAGTACACCATTTGTGCCGTGCAGGTGGTGCATACCTTCAGTCAGTCATAGATACCACTGCATGTGTAGTTACACCTTTCTGCGTACTGTTAGTACATTTGACAGGGTGTCAGTGGGGCACAGTTGACATTTGTTTTCACATCAGGGACATCCCTGTAACTCAGTCACAGTTGCTATGTCTGATCCCTTAACTATTCAACTATGGCAGTGTTTATCCTGCTCTGACTATGTGTGTGGCTTGCCAGATGCTACTGTGACATTATTACCTAGTAGCTACCGACTAGCATGACTGTTTCGCAGCACACAGTACTATTTTACAAATCCACTAGATTTGACAGTAAATATACATGACATGCTTTGTGTACTAGACTTGCTATATTCCCTTTACGTTAATTCCTACTATTTTATGATATATTTCTTTCAGCACAATGTTCTTGTATAGCACTCATGGCTTAGTGGTAAGTCATGCAGACTAGTGTTTCCAAGGTCCTGGGCTTGAGACTGAAGGAGGTATTTTATTTTGCTGCTGAGTAAACTACAGGCCTTGTCATTCAGAGTGACTAAGGCACTTTTAAGCAGTTGTAAGCAGGTTAGTGCTGGTTTGCGTGGAGGTCACGCGTGCGCACTGCTGCTTAGCTTTGCGCACACATGCTTAGCTAAGCGAACAGAAGCGCACATCTGCTTACTACTGCTTAAAAGTGCTTACTCTCGCACACACCCGCGCTATTTTCTTTTAAGGAAAATAAAATGGGGAGATAGGAAAGTGGTGAAAAAGGGGGCACAAAGAGGGTAGGAAAACAAGCTCGGGTTTTGCAGGAGGGATGTAGGAAAGGCCCATAGCTGCCCATTTCTTCGTCAGCAACAGCTGTGCATATGTTTGTAATTTGGTGTGAAATTTGAAGCCTTCCACCCCTGAGAGAGGTGTGAGGACAACAATAATATTTGTTGTACAGCCAATTGTAATTGCCAGTTTACATGTCCAGCAGACATGTGGGCAAAATGGGCAGCTATGTATGGGGCATAATTTTTTTGTGGGTACAGAGTGCCCTTTTCTTTTATTTCAAGTGGGAGTGGTATGTCAGGTACAGGAAGTCGGTATAGCTGGGGAGGTAGGTAGGGGAGGTTAACAGACAAGACAAACAAGACGCATACAGGGGTGGTGTATGACACATGTGGGGGGGTTACACAATTGACGGGGACAGATGTTTGGATATCTCGAGCCCATGAGCCCACAGATGGCAACAGTGGAACTGAGATCCCCACCCATGGGCAGTTGCCACTGTGCCTTCACTGCCCAGGACGGGGCTGTGCTGGGGGCTGTGTAGGCTGGGCAGCAGGCACGCCCGTGAGTTGTGCCACCCATGCCTCAAGCTGGCGTAGGGGCCCAAGCACAGCGTGCCGGATCTCCCTATGCACCATAGTCCGGAAACTACAGAGGGTGAGTGGATGTTCTCCTTCAGCCACGCTTGCAGAGGGGGGACGAGCCCCACCCCCTGCAGCGCTTCCACCCGCAGGTGGCACAGGGCCACCGGAGGAGGTTCCGGCCTGGGCACTACTGCCAGGTGCACTCACCAGCTGAGGTGGGAAAGGTGGGTCTGCTGGAACCCGCCTTCCCTGTCGTCCTATGTTTTGCATTATGTTATGACAGTTTGGGTTAGTAACGTACAATACCATTCACAATTAGTTGTAATAGCATGCATTAGTATTCCCATTAACCAAACACCCATAAATTCAAGCCATTGTACAGCAAGCATAACACATGCATAATTTGAACAGCAATACACAATCCAACAACATGCGGGGTTGATTGATGGCAACAGGCCATCAGGTTTGGATGTATGAACAGGGCACATGCATCAACGTACATGCAAATATGTATGAACCAACAGGACAAATGTCCAGGGGTGTTAATTGTGAATGCACATACCCATTTCACGTGGAATGGATTATTTGTGGTTATAGGGTAGGGTGAGAAAATATTTAATTAACAACTTCAAATACCTATACATATGCTGTACATTTCTACTACCTGCAGATATATACACACTACAGGTTTGCCTACAGTTTCCTATGTGATAACTACTTCAGGTTGGTGATAGGAATGTTACTGCTACATCAATATACATTTCATATTTATCCATACACATTCATATCTGGCTCTGTTCAGCTACATCATCCTGCTACATTTGCTTTATATGGCTATAGACAACTGTGGATGTTTGGTATTTCAGACAACCATACTATCTGCATATTGCAAACTGAGAGCAACATATCCAGATTTTGGGACACACATTCCAGCTTCAGTACTTTTTTCAACACATGTTGCTGTTTGGTTCTGCCTGTCACATTCATTTAATTCTGTACTGACTGCAGTATACTTTATTCAGGTGTTATTACTACTTTATTGGTGGATTCATACCTCTTTCCCACACTCTCTCACTTGTTTTATTTTTACAATTCAGGATGGTACTTAATTCTATGCTTTATTGACATGTTTTACCTTTAGTTATAACAATCCTTTCCAACAGTCTCACTTATGTCATGTTTCAGAATTTCAACAGGGATATATTTCACACATGTGTTTTACTCAGCTTCTGCAGCTGTACTTTTCAGCCTGCTGCAGATTATGTACTATTACATTACAGGTGGGACATCTTTATTTCAGACTTGTTTCATTTTTATGTTTGGATTACAGCCTGCATCACACCTTTGTAATCAAGCAATACTTGCAAACTCTCTTACACTGTTACTTGCACATTTTATTATTAGTGACTACACTGCACTCTTTTGCTAACTGTCATACTTATATATTTTTTTACAGTTACAGGGAGAGAATTACTGACCTGCCTGGTGGCGCAACCACACCAGCCTATCAGCATAGGCTTGATGGTTCATGAAACGGACACCTGCAGCTGTAATGTAAATGAAGTAATATTGGAATACGCATCTCCATAATATCAGCTAGGTTAATTTCTTACATAAATAATTACATGTAACTTACTCAGTAGTGGAGGTTGGGCATTTGCCAGGCCTCCTGGATCCAACGGTTCAGTTGGTCTTGCTTCCGTCTCTTGAGGTCCGCATGGTGGTGACGGACCTGTTCACCAGTCCTTGGTATTCCTGTGGCACTGGTGAGATCATGTGCCAACCGGTCCCATGCCTCAGCCCTATATGCTCCCCACAGGACCTGACCCTGCATGAGTTGGGGCTCATGATCATGGACGAGGAGCCAAACCATATATTTGGACTCCTCAATGCCCCACCTCTGTGCTTGGAAGCAACTACCCTCTCCTACACCTGACATCCTGGCTGCAAGTCGGTTCCACAATCGGTTATGCTGTGTATTCCCACCTATGGGGCTTATATATGCCGTTTTTCCCACACTTATTTGTGATTGGCCATTTTGGAATTGTATCAGCTTCACAAAACCTGCTTTGTCATGCTCCTCTTTCTATTCATTCCTATATATATGCTATTACTGCATTTCTAAGTGCAACTGTCATGGCTTAGTGGTTCAGTACTTTGACTATGGTGCTTGGTATCCTGAGTTCGAGCCTGGCCATTGCTTTTTTTTTATTTTATGACTGTCTACACAGGCTAGGAGTTGTGTCTGTGTAAAGGCAGTTTTGATACAGCTTGCTCAACGTTGCCCGCCAGATAGCTTGTTGGCGCGATGCGCAGCTCCACGCAAATGGGTTACGCTGGTTTACACGTCGTTTGGCTTTCAGCACGCATATGATGCTCTGCTCAGCTACGGGCACATGGTTTCAGTGTGTTAAAACACTGCTCAACCCCGGGCACTCATTTTACACCTGTTAAACCACTGCTCACCCACGGGCACTCATTTTACACCTGTTAAAACACTGCTCACCTAGGGGCACTTATTTTACACCTGTTAAAACACTGCTCACCTACAAGCAGATATCCTCAACTTGTTAGACTGTAGCTCAGCTATAGGCACATCTGAGATTTTTTTTTTTTTATCTCACATTTCTTCATAATACATGGCCCATTTCATTACATTTTACATAAAATATAATTTTATATATGTACATATATGTCAGGGACTTGTTTCGTGCTTATTTCACTAAAACTAAAAATTGATGTTGTGGGGGCTCGAACCATGACTGCCTCCTCTTCAGCTGACGTCTCTACCGCTACGCTATTGCTTCTTGGATTACTTTGCATATTTAGTTCTTATATGCTTTTCCACTGACTGCTAACTGTGGTTAAGTGACGGGCACACCCGTGCAAACAAGCGCACTCACGGGCAAACATCTTTAAAACTTATAAAAAAAATATAACATGTTCATTTTTACATTTTATGTTCATAGTCTGTGGGGACATGTGTTGTGTTGTGTTTATTCACATTTACACGGACTCTGTCGTGGGGGTTTACTTTCTGGACTTTTACTCTTCTGGGGGCTTGTCCGTTTGCAGGGCTCGCCCTACGGACACACCCCCTACTGTCTTACATGGACCGTGTTAGCCTTAGGTGTGATTCAGCATGCCCTCATGCATATGCATGACATGCTGACGTCACATCGTTTAACTGCAGCCTCCGTGTAAGCCTTGTAACTCTTACACAGAGGCTTCGTGAATCCTGCCCTTCATGTAAAAATTTAAATATATAAAATGGAAGAGCTGCTTTATAAAACAGGTTATTTTAGCAATACCCCACAAATGGGTATGGGTAATACTGGATTTACCCACACCCAGTTATGGGTTATTGCTATTACACAAAGACATTATTTAAGAAATTAATTTCATATATTTTCTAAATAATGTCATTGTATAAAGTAACTTTAGTGTTCTGCTAATTCTCTCATATAATGCATGCATTTAGAATATATATTCCAATACCTGCAGAGTACATAGCAGCTGAAGTGAATTGTCTAATGCCTGCTTCCTTTATGTTTCAGTAAACCT
Organism: Protopterus annectens; assembly: GCF_019279795.1. Taxonomy (NCBI): domain Eukaryota; kingdom Metazoa; phylum Chordata; order Ceratodontiformes; family Protopteridae; genus Protopterus; species Protopterus annectens. The sequence continues at coordinate 1,159,874,287 of NC_056735.1, read as the reverse complement.
TAGGTAGACTCACTGCCAGCTGACTTCATTACTCATCAGATTTGGGGAAAAAAATGTCTTAAATCGTACACTTCATTTGTCTCCCAAATACATTTAGTAAAGCCCGCTGGCAAAAGAATCTTGTTAGCAATGATTCAGTTTTCCAAAATGGAGAATGTAAAGCACTTAAATGTGTTAAAAGTAGAGAGGAGTTCTATGTTTGCATTCTTGCATTCAAGCACATGCACACACACACAAAGTACTATGATATATTGTATTGAGGAGACAATTCTATTTGTTTTCTGAAAATGTTTTGTTTTCTTCTGTTTTTTAAGAAATAGGCCCATATTTTTGGACAGCTATTGAGAGAGTATGTAAGTCTGCCACTGCCTAACTAGTCCTTATCATTATCACTGTATGCTGACGTGGTATAGCTTGCTTTTTTGTAACTATAATCAGACAGCTTTCTTCCTGGTGGTACAATTTGATTTATAGCTTCATAGGTGTTTACTAGGCTAATGACCACAAGGGCCATTTTAAGCCTAGCCATGCATCCCGAATCTCTGACAAGTTCTGACACCCTTGATAAGTGTAAGCATGGGCCTGGAAGATGAACCATTTACAGGTTACCTGTTTGCATTAGAGACATAGGTGCTAAACCAGGGATGAATTTCCAATTTCCCATCCAATTTTCCAAGTTGCACTTGAATTGGTTTAGGGAGGAACTCTGCTTTGCATGGATGGGGAGCCTGTTCCATAGACGGGGTAGTCTCTGGGATACATACCTATCTCTCCAGCAGGTCCTATTTATATCACAGGCAAGGTTTAAGTCTTTAGAACGCGTAATTCTGGTACTGTTTGTTTTGTGGATATGCAGGAGGTTCATCAGAGTGGGGTCTGACAATGCCCTATATGCCAGGCCTAGATCTCCCCTCAAAAGCACGTAGGAGACACAATATAGGGATAGGGCATTGAGGCGGTCAGCATAGGACATATTACTTATGCCCTGTATTCTTTTAGTGACGAACCTCTGTGGACATTCCAGTTGTTGGATATGCCTGGTTAGGTACATACCAAAGGGGGAATTGTACTCAATGATAGGTCTGAAGAATGCCAAATATAGTGGAACAATGATTTCCTTGGACCTAGATGCCATACCTTTGTTTTTAAGTTGTGCAACATAGAATGATTTCCTCACCACTGTAGACACGTGATGATCAAACGCTAGATTACTATCTATGTGTGCTCCTAGGTTCCTGACTACTGGGTCAGATCTAAGGGGTGTGTTGTCAATATGATAGTTACCAGGGATGGATGACTTTCCAAAGGATACTATTATGCATTTCTGGCATTTAGTTTTAGTCTATGGCTCTGACACCAGTTGTTTGTCTGTGTCAGCTTCTCCTGGAGAACATTTGTGTCAGTATGATTCAATGACAGCTCCTAATTTGCAATCATCTGCAAACTTAGTCAGCCAGAGACCACTTGACATTGGCCTTGACTTTGGAGAAGTAAATGCCAAAAAAGAATTATCACAGGTATGCTGCTTGTCATATTCAGACAGCATGCACATTTTTGTACACTAAGTGACTGCATTTTCAGACATTAGCCAGTACCGCAGCAAGGATGGAGAAAAGGGGTGGCTGCTCCAGGTGGAAACTGTTAGGTGGTACAATCAGCAGTACAATTTCTGACTGGCACAGGTGCAGTGCTGACTGGCACAGGTGCAGTGCTTTATGTCATAGTCGCTTAAATGAAGTTTAGTCTGAGTGCATGTTCATAATTGTAGCAAAAAACTTGTAAAAACTAACACTTTGACTTTATTTATTTATTTTTTTGGGGGAGGGGTGGTTCACAAATTCAGTTTGAAGTGGGATGCCAGAATGAGGAGATGAATACTGACCAAGGTCATATCTCAGTTCTCCATGGCTCTGCTTTTAGTGACATTCATGAGACATTTTGTAAGTGTTTGTTCCATTTGTTTAGAATTCTCATATGAAGACAACCACAGTAAGATGTATTTTAAAATGTAATGTGTCATTTCACACAATATTTATATTGATACCACAATAGACAGTTTTTTTCTTTTCTTTTCGTTGGATATCACCTTCTCTTTTAGTCTTCTTTTCTTATTCAAAAGAAGTTGTCAGGCTCTAAGATGAACAACAGCAAATTTATTGTAGAACAGTAAAACAAACAGATATTCCCAGTTAGCGCTTTCGTCTCACTTCTATTAAGTGTGAGACGTCTTCAGACTGATTATTTCTGGGCACACCCAACACTTTACATACTAAAAAATCACATGATCCAAAATGTCACATAACTATTATAAAAACCTATTTTTTTTTATAAAAACATATGCACTTTTCATACATAAACATTTGTATCAATAAATTAAGTGTTTAAGCCTCTAAACACTAATTTATTGATAAAATGTTTATGTATGAAAAGTGTATATGTTTTTATAAAAAAAAAATAGGTTTTTATAATAGTCATGTGACATTTTGGATCATGTGATTTTTTAGTATGTAAAGTGTTGGGTGTGCCCAGAAATAATCAGTCTGAAGATGTCCCACACTTAATAGAAGTGAGACGAAAGCGTTAACTGGGAATATATGTTTGTTTTACAGTTCTACTATTAATTTGCTGTTGTTCATGTGAAGCCTGCCAACTTCTTTTGGATTGTTGGCTTTTTGTTTGTGCTGCTGTGGAAGTGATTCTTTTTCTTGCTCGTTTTTCAGTAGTCTCTTCCACTAGAAACTGAAATGACTGTAAATAACTTTCAGTCTCCATGTCATATTTATTTAACCAATTACATGTAGGTTGTGAGATATCTTGGCAGCAAATGGTTGAACCACTGTAGTTCTTTGTATATGTTATTGCAAAACAGACACATTTTACATGCTGTGATGAGCATGATGAGCACAATTTAAGATTCTGTTGTTTATGTTCTCTAAAATGTATTAGGTTGTGTAAAATAAGCTGAAATTAGTATGACTTGGGGATCTTTTTTTCTGAAAATTCCATAAGGCCATCTTGATGAAAAATTACTGTAATTTGAAGTTATAGAAGAATTCAGAAAAGAAAGGCCTTTGTAAATGAACAGTGTGCACCTTTGACAAAAGAGTCAACTGAAAACAGATATGTATCATTCGGATGTTCTTCATATGTCACTGTTGCATTACTGGCTACTGGGATTCTTAGCTGCAAGATGCTGGCTGCTAGCCCAAATGCAAGAGATTTCACCTTCACACACCCTGCCTGCCAAACTCCCTCATTATCTGATGTCAGGGCATCCGTATTATAAAGAGTAATCATTCAGTGCTATTTCCTTTTGTTGCTACAGTACAAATGAACACCTGATTCATATCACTTGATTAATCCATCAGGTCAGCTATAAGCCTGAGCTTAAGATAAGTATGACACTGAAGAACCCTCTTATCCATTTTTGTATTTTTGTACTGCATTTGTAGATGTCTGTTCAAAATATTTACAGCTAAGGTGTGAGAAGCAAATTCTGCAAAGAGACTCATAGTTTTTACATATTTTAACTGTGTCCAAAGCACAATGTGCTCAACTAGCCCCAGTGTGCATATTGTAACACTAGGATAATCAAACTGTGGGCCAAGCCCCTCAAAGAATACTGGTCTTCAAAATCTCATGGGTCGCACCTACATCCTCTCCCCAAAAAGGAAAAGAGAGGCATTCAAAGGAGAAGATAATTTGAGGTGGTAATAACACTAGCTTGTATTTGGATAGTCTCCCCGGCTCAAAGGTATCAGTAGCCAGTATTGGCAAAATGTCTTTGTAGCCCACATACTTTTTGCCTACATAATTAAGTGGAAAAGGTTTTCCCACCAGTTCCTCTATAGAGCTCTAGACCCAAGTCCAACACATGTCCTTGAGCCCATTTACCTGTCAGTAGTCTTCAAATCAGGCTTATCCTGGCGCAACCATTTCTGTTTGTTTTTGTAACCACCCTTCTTATCACATGTGATGATAAAATTGTTTTTAAAAGGGGTCTGCACCTGAGACCCTCCAAAAAGAAAATTTCATGTTAAAAAAGTTAATACTGCAACATGTTAAGCCTGCTGCTTCTACAACTACTAAGTTCTTATCCTGGAAGGCTGGCCTATTGATAGTCTTGCCTGCAGCCAAGCTGATTTCAGAACATCATGCTCTAATGTACAAACAGCCCTTTATAGTATTTCATAAGGTTAGGGTCTCCCTTTGTACCTGTCGCTCTTTCATAACAAAAGTAGCAAAATAACTTTTCCTAAACTAGACAATTCACCTACCAGTCAGTTTTATGTCTACAAAAATGAGGGAGAGAATTTGATATTCTTTTGATATGCATAGGCAGCTCAGATAATACCTGGATGGGAATAAGCAAAACAGAAGGTTAGGTCAACCTGTTGCAGCCTTTGCAAAAGGGAACATATTGTAAGTTTGTCAAAAATAGGGTATTTCCAAGTGAATTGCTACCGTATTAAATGTTGCTACCTACAGCAGAGAAAACAGCCCTTAGAGAAGTTAGGAGGCCTTTTGAATAAGTTAACAACAGTCACCTGTACCAGGCTTAGATGTGTCTCTGACCAGGCCATCTTGAAAATAGCCATCTGGTCACCTGTCCATACATTTACCAAGCACTGCAACTTATAGGTTATGACCATGGCCAGAACTATTTTTGCTATGGACATTCTGCATGGTCTGGGCTCCTCTGCCCCTTTCACAAGCCAGCTTCCTTCTCATTCCTATCCTCTGGGAGTCTTCCCAAGAGTCAGCACACGCTTATTTATTTATTTGTATTTGTTTACTGGGAAGGTCTGACTAGGTAATACCCATTTTCAGCAGAGGTCCAGGGAGAAAAGCTCCATTTACTTACATTGCATTATACTAAGTTCCAGTTAAACACAGAGAAGTTACATTTCTCTTTACATTTATACACAAACAGTAGTTACATTTACACATTCCAAGATTTTACAGAGGTGGAAGTTACTAAAGAGAAAACCCATGTGCAATTTAATGGATTGTACAGGCAACAGTTTTGTATAAAAACTGTTTTGTTGTAGTGAGAGGTTGAGAGTATTCTGTTTAAGGAGAGTATTTGGAGAGTATCGTATGGTGAGCACAAAGTCTCAACCTTGTGATGGGCATGTGCAGGACCAGTAATAATATAAATACAATGCACCAAGGTAACACACAATAGCGTTTTAATAAGAATAAAAACGAAAAAACAAAAAACAGAGGTGAGCGCTTTCTCAACAAAAGTTGCTTCATCAGACAACGATAAAGTGTATTTCATTGCTTAAATAGGTAAAAAAACAATTATCTCATAAATTAATGATGTCATGCACCAAGAGTTATTTAAAAAGACAGTTACAGGGTAAAAATAACAGTTGCAGGGTAAAGATAATAATGGTATGGATTGTAATAAAATGCATAAAAATACTGCATAAAAACTGCATAAAAGCTGTATAAAATGCATTTGCATCTGCATAATAATGTCTACATAGAATATATTATCTAAGAGATAAATGTAAGGATGGATAATAATAATAATAACATGTGCAGGACCAGGACTGGTTAAGATGTTGTTTAAACAGTGGTTTAAAATTACTGAATTTGTCGGAGAGTTTTATTTGTGTGAGGATACTATTCCAGAGTTTAGCAATGTAATGGGAAAAGAGTGAGTCTCCTGCAACATTATTTGACTTATTTGTAAGTAATAAGAATTTGATACTAGAACAGAGGACCCTTGCTGGACACTAGGGCGGTGATAAGCTTTGTAGTGCAGGGCATTTTTTCTAGATGATGAATGAGTTTGTGTGCTGTAGTTAGTTGTGAATATGTCAGTTGTGTTGTTCAAGCCAGTTTAATTGCTTTAAGCTGTAACAATGGTGGGTCCTATGAAGGAAATTTGTGGCAAATTTAACTATTTTATTATAGCAGAAGGCAAGTTTCTTTCTCTGAGTACTGTTTAATTTTGTTATGATAGCTGCAATGTATAAGAGAGTTGGCAATAAGAAGGTAGTGGCTTAGTTTTTCTTTCAGTATCTGTAAGGAATCCATTGATCCTCTAAAGGGAGCCTAGTTTCTGGTGTGTAGATGTAATGGTGTGCAGTATATGCTGGTTATATTTGAGACTGTCATTTATTATAATGCCTGGAAGTTTATTGTGAGTTACAGTTTCAATGACAGTATTATTTGCTGACTTTGTGGTAAACAATTGCATCTGATTTAGGCAACTTTTTGAGATAAAAAGCATTAACTTAGTTTTCTTGGGGTTGAGTAGGAAGTTTGATTCTTTGAGTCGGGTTGCTACAGAGGAGAAATATTTTTGGGTAATGTCTTGGTGCTTATTTGTTGTTGAGGCCTCACGTATTAATGTTGAGTCATCTGCATACTGAATTAAACTAGCATGGTGAGTGCAGGCATCAATAAATATATTAAATAGTAGAGGACCTAGGATAGAGCCCTGAAGGACACCTGTAGTAACTGAAAGGATGATCAGGCTTGTTTCCATTTAGTGGCTTGTTGCCTTCCAGATTGGTAACTAAGAAACCACAAAGAGGAGTATTGTGAAAGTCCAATTGACAGTCGAACAAGCAGTTGCTGGTGCAAGACAGTATCAAATGCCTTTGACAAGTCTAAGGACATGGTGGGCACAAGCAGATCATTGTTTGTATGTTGGTTTATTATATTGGTATAATGTAGTAGAGCAGTAGCGGTGCTGTGCTGGGCCTAAGGCCATGTTGTGTTTCTGAGAGCAGGTTATTTGAGGTTGGGTATTGCATCAGCTGCATATGAATGCATTTCACTAATATTTTGGAGAGGAAAGACAGAATCGCTATCAGTCTGTAATTATTAAACTCTGAAGATGTGCTGCCTTTGTGCAGTGGTATGATGCAGGATTTTTTCATCAGTGATGGGACATGTCTTTCTGCTATGGACGTGTTAATTAGTATGGATACAGGGAAGGCTATGACGTCTGAGGCCATTTTTAGGTAGTCTGATGGTAGTTGGTCTACAGGTACAGAAGTAGTTTTTAGTTTAAGGAGCAACTTCCTTTTGAGTGTGGTAGGTACTGGACTAAAATTGAAGAGCTGTGGATGGTTTTGATTGGACAGGGGTAGAGTGAGGGGGCAGGTGTGTTAGTGTCTAAGAGAGAGATAATATTGATTGTATAAAGTAGGAATTATTCTGTGTGGGGATAGAGTCTGTCATATTGTCTGTTTTTGGAGAGAGAGTTGTGGTCTTGCCAGAGTGAAGTAGTTTGTTTAATGATATGCAAAGAGGTTTAGAGCTGTTTTTATGCTTGTCTTGTAGGCTGGTATAGTATGTTTGCTTATCCTGTTTGACATAGAGTTCTGCAAGGTTTCTAACTGTCTAAATTGCTGGAAGGCATTTTGAGCTCTATTTTTATACCAGTTATTTCCAGGCTGTATCTCTTTTTATCATGATTTTTTTGTCTTTTGTCGGCCATGGTGTGGGGTTGGACTTTACTCTTTTATTACATACTACTGCTAGATTATTTAAAGTCTGTAAGAATATATTATTAAAGTGCTCTACAGCAGTATCTAGTAGCATTGTTCTAAGTACATTCCAGTTATATTATTGTAGTGTTTTGTTGAAAATATCTTTGTTGAAATTGGTTGTATTTTGTATTTCATTACAGATAATATGTTTATCTAGGTTATGGTAAGTTCTAATTGGTTTGCTATCAAAATGCTGTGGGGCAAAATAGATCCCGTGCAGAACACCGACAAAAAAATAGCAAAACTCAAAACATTCAACAGAGCACAATATCTAATCTGGTGAATGAATTCAAAAGATTCAACATTATCGTCGAACAGATCACATGATGTCCATATAGGAGTACAGGTAAATTAAACTCCTACACTTGACATCACATTTTTGCAGGGGGACAAGCCCCCCTGCAGCCCCCTGTGCCCCCTCACCCCCTGTTAGCTATATATTCCAACTCTGAGATTGCACTACAGTGAGATTAGCTTTTGTAATACTGGCTGTTTTATAATATCTGTAATAACTTCTGTTTTAACTATGTATGATTTCTTGGAGCTTTTCTCCCCGGGCCTCTACTGAAAATGGACAGTGGACAGTGTCAAAGTTAAGATTGTTGTCTATTGTTATTCCTAGCAGTTTAGTGGTTGGTTCAGGAGTGATAAGAGTACCGTTGTTAGAAGTGAGATTGAAATGGAAAGAGGTGGACTTTCGGGTTGGTGTAAAGAGTAGTAGTTTAGTTTTCTTGGGGTTTAAGAGGAGGCAGCAGTGTGAGAACCATTGTTCTACTGTGTTGAAAGCTTTTTGAGTAAGATTATGAAGTTCAGTTTGAGAGGAGGCTGATTAGATTATGGTAGAGTATTCTGCATATTGAATACAGGCGGAGTAAGGAATAGCAGAACTCAGGTCATTAATATAAATGGAAAATAGGAGTGGGCCTAGTATTGAGCCCTGTGGGACCCCAAGGGAGATAGAGAGGTGATTTGATAGTTTATTTTGCCAGAGTACAGCCTGCTGGCGGTTTTCAAGGTAGGATCTGAACCAGCTCATAGACAGAGGATCGAGTGAAAGAGAGTTTAGTGTATGGAGGAGTAGTTGGTGATTAACCATGTCAAAAGCTTTAGATAAGTCAATGAAAACTGCAGATGAGAGAAGATTTTTGTTGCGGTTGTTGTTAATGCAGTTAGTGAATGACAGCAGAGCAGTGGTAGTGCTGTGGGAAGGTCTGAAACCATGTTGACAGTTGGCAAGTAGGTTGTTCTGGAGAAGGTGGTTAAGAAGTTGTTTATGGATACACTTTTCCATAATTTTTGCAATAGGGGATAGTAAAGCTATAGGGCGAAAGTTAGAGAAGTCATTGGAGTTCCCCCCTTTGTGTAGTGGGATGATATGAGAAATTTTCCAGATAGATGGGACAGTCCCTTCACTTATAGATCTATTTATCAGAATGGAGATGGGATAGGCAATGGCTTTAGCTCCTTTTTTCAAGAATTCTGCAGGCAGTTTATCGGCTGTGGGAGTATTAGGTTTTAACTTTTGGAGAAGGGAGGAAATGAAGGAAGTAGATACTGGTTGTAACTGAAATAAAGGAGGTAGGTTTATAGAAGAGGTGGGCAGGTTAGAGGTATCTGGGGATAGGTGGCTAGCTAGAGTTTGGATGGCGTCTGTGAAGAAAGAGTTGAAGGCATTGGCTGTTTGTGTGGGATTGCCAGGGTTTGAGCATTGTGGGTTGGGTAAGATGGATTGGCCTGGGAAAAGAAGATTGTTAATACTAGTCCAGAATTTTCTAGGATCTTTTTGAGTGGTTTGCTGTAAATGTAGATAAAAGTTCTTTTTGTCTAGTAGGATGGCTTTTTTTGTACTATTTCTATATTCTCTAAATGTTTGTCGGTCTGCTAGATTCATAGTTGATCACCATTTTGCCCAGGATTTGTTTCTAAGAAGGATCTTTTGTTTAGTATTGTTGGTGAGCCAAGGGGTGGGCTTAGCTTTGGTTCTTATGGAGCGAGTTGTTGCATGGTGGTCAAGGATGGTTAAGAATGTTGAATTGAAGTATTCAACTGCTTCATTTAGAGGGAGTGATTTTAATGGTGACCAGTTACATTGTCTTAGTTCTGTTAGGAAAAGTTCTTGGTTAAATTGCTTTTTAGAGCGTATTGTTCTGAAGGTGTTAGGGAATATTATGTTGGTTTTCTGTTTGATAATGTAAGTTAGAGAATGGTCACTTAGGTCGTCTGGAAGGGTTCCTGTTATGTAGGCTTGATGAGGGGTATTAGTGAGTATCCAATCCAGGGTACTTTCTTTGTTATGGAGTGTGTTAGTTCTGGTAGGGCAGTTTATATGTTGTGAGAATCCATATAGGTTGATATGGGTGGCGGGGGTTGTACTAGTACAGGAATTCCAATCAATATTAACATCCCCAAGGACTATGGTTTCTTGAGGGAGATTAATAGAAAGCCAGTTAAGTATATACTCAAGTGTATTAATGTTATTAATGTTATTTCCTGGGGGAAGATAAAGACAGGTGATATTTATGGCTTTGCATGTGTTGACCTGAAGTTTGGATATAGTTACTTCTGCTCTATTATCCAAAGGGAGGTTAAGTTTTATAGTGCAGTCTTGTAGCTCTCCTTTATAAAGGATTGCTACCCCTCCACCCTTTTTGGTAGTACGGTCAAGTCTGATTATATTATAGCCAGGTGGGGTGATTTCATTGTCTTTAATGGTAGGTTTTAGCCATGTTTCTGATAAACATAGGATGTCAAAATGGTGAGTATGTAGGAGGGCATGAACTTGAGCAATTTTATTGCAAACACTACGTATATTAAGATGTTCTATAGAGAGTGAGTTGGGTAGTTTGGTAGGTGAAAGGGTCCTAGTTTTGTTATGGATACAGTTTGTAGTGGTAAGGGGAATATTAGGGCCAGGGTTGGGATGAATGTCTCCATCCAGTAATGTCTGGGGAGGAGTAAAGTGTTTGGGCTGGAGAGGCTTAACATCATAGATAAGTAGTTTTCTAGTTTTTAAGTTGGTGAGCTTAATGTGTGCTAGTCTGTGATATTTCGCTAATAGGTAGCTAGGTTTAAAGATGAGGTTTAGGAAGTTTGGGGAGAAAGATAATGTTGGTGTTGATGTGTGTTTGTATGGTAAGGGAAGGGTAGAGTAGAGTGGTTGTTCATAGGAAGTAAGGAGATAGGTGGTGGCTAGTGGAGGATGGAGTGAGACCCAGATTAATAGATGTAAATAGTGAGGGAAGATTGATATATGCATACTAAAGGTAGTGTGGTGAACGAAAAATGGGAGGTTGGTATTAAAAGCAGTGAAGAGATAATAGTAAAGGTTGAGTAAATAATCAGGGAAGGATGTGAGGTAGGTATTAGAGTGTATGTTCAGAGAAAAAAAGGGGGATGAGAGTGTTAATGATTTTCCTGGTATGATAGGAATAGGTAAAGAGAGGTGTGTCTTATAGAGGAAATAAATGTAGGAGCACTGGGGGTGGGTGAGAATTGGGGGTAGGGTAGGGGAGCGGAGTGAGCCCGGAGGGCGAATGGAGCAGGTAGAGACAGGATGAAAGACTGTCAAGGAAAACAATCAGTAGAATATGAGAATTCAGCAGGTAAGTCTGAAAGTGGGAGAATGTCGGAGAAAGTTACAAGGCTAGAGAGAGGAGACTGAGACTGTTAGAGGAGTCGAAAGTGATTAAAGATCCCTTGGGACATAGGAGAGATGTAGAAAGATAAAAGTGTGTAGAAAAGAACTAGGGACAGAGTTCTGGAGTTCCACTTATCACTGGGGTAAGAGATAGATTTACAGAAAGCTTACAGTGGGACACCACCTAGTTGCCAGTCAGTGTATTACACAGATGGGTCTCCTACAGGAGATAACAAGCCAAGGGAGAGATGAGGGATGGACTAGATAGTGAAAGAGTTAAAACAGCTGGGAGTAGGGGTATAAAAGAGGTGAGTGTTTAGTGAGGGGGGGTATGGCTGCTGGCTTACCTGAATGGAAGCTTGCCTAACCTAGCAGAGTCTAATACATTAATATAATTGTTTAGTACTCTTAGATATAACAATACATACTTTCACTGTTTTTCAGATGAAAAATGTCTCACAGAGAGCTGGTAGTTTAGGTCTTTAGTTTGTACTATATTTATCAGGTGTCCAGCAGGGAGAAGTCAGGTGTTTGGTGCAGGGACAAGCAGGAACACTAGGCTGGAGATATACAGAAAGAGAGAAAAGGTAGTGAGGCAGACAATACTACAACTAGAGAGCAAGTGAAGATAAGTCTTAGACACAATTACATAACTCTTTTACATTAAAAAATACTCTGTTACAGTATCAAACATCTTATGAGCTCTAAGCTGTACAAACACATACAGATAAATACGATAAAGAGGAGTTGCCTTTGCTAATTAAATAAGTTAATCCATTTAATCAACAGACAAGGGTTACAAAATGTATCAGGATTTCTATGACCTTCAATACCTCCTTAAACACAAATAGCCAGGAAAAACAGCTGCATATTAATAAAATAATACACTGATAAAACTACTTTTCAGATTCAGGACGCTGTACATTAGGGGTACAAAGTCCAGGATAGTTAACTACATAAACAACTGAAATCAGGTAGTAGTGTAGTAGGTTAATTCTTAGGTCGCTGTTAGGTTAAGCCTGTGTATAGAAATCAACAAAGATTCCATTAAGTGTGTACATTTTGTTCTGGTTTTAATTGTTTATTTAGTATAGGGAGTTGAGACAAGTTGTCGCTATGGTAAGGATATTAATCGGAAATAAGCATTCGTTGAGTGTTTAGGTGAGCATCTGCACTAAGAGAAGGGTATAAACAAGATTTGATTATCTGGTCCACAGCAGTGGAATCCGTTCTATCGCACCTTAGTTCTTAGCGCTAGATGGGATCTGCGAAATGCAATAAAATCCGAAATGATTGTAAAGGGTTGCTTTCAATTCAACACAAGTAAAGGTTATCTCTACTCTAGGTTAAAGAAGGGTAATGGTACTACTCTATAAGTACTGCGGTAGTACTGCCGCCTGTAACAGTCCCCAGTACATGTTCCTTTGTAAGCTCAGCATATACTGCGCTGTGTGCTATAGGGCAGTGTTAAAGAGACAGAGTCAATGCCGCACCTAGGAATTCACTATATACATTTATACCCAGCTTTATAGTAATAAAAAAACGAGTCTAGCTGGTGAAATAAGCATAAGGGGTAAGAGCTGAGATAATGTAATGTCAATAATTCGCTCTGAATTTGCTAGCCAAGTGTTTCCAATACCATGGCACATGAGCCACTAATATCAGCCTTACTAGCATCACATTGTTAATGAGCAAATATAGAGCGTTAAAGGCTTACGTAGCATCTTAATTACACAGTATAGAGAAATAAGTTCTCAGTATGTAGCTAAAATAAAGTTTAAGGATTATGTCGGCTAGACAGGGGCTAACTCAAGCAGTATTCAAGTTAAATTAGCTGTTTATAAATATGCGACAGTATTTAGTCTGTTACGAGCTATGTTATATAGAGACAAGCTCTATAGTATTCAATATAAATGTAGGTTCAGCAGATAAATTGTTTTCGTGCTTTAGACAAGGCAATGGGTTTACTGTGCCCAGTATTATGGCAATAGCCGGCAACACTAAAAAAAGCACATCACACGTGCTGTACGCTATTCATTTACACCATTTGCAACAAGAGCGTAGCCCAGAGCAAGTCGCAACACCGCAACAGTGTAAAGGATGAAGAGTAAGACCTTCTGACAACAGTTTACAGTATAAAGTATAAAACTTTCTCAATGAGGAAACAAACAACAAGGTACAGCCACACGTGCTCGACACTATGTAGGTATAAGCGTTTGCAGTGTGAGCTATGACCACAATCAAGTCTTAAAACAGCATACACTTTAAAAGTAGAAAAGAGCATGTAATCATTTTCATTGCACAGACTTCTACAAAAAACTTTGGGTAACTTACTGCAGGTCAGGCACCAAAACTGGGAGCACAGCAGCCAGGAACAGGGAAGAAAGATGGCGTCCCCTAGTGTGGGGTATATTTATAAGGTGGGACAGGACAAGAGGGTTGTGGGGGAGGGGGAAAGACTATAAAGCAGGTATGGGGCAGAAGCCACGAGATAAGCTGTATTAGGTCAGGTAGGAGGTTAGAAAGGATAGTGTGAGGGGAGGAGCTCAGAGTTGGAGGCAGTAGGCACGTAGTCAACAGTGAACACAGTTGTAAAGATAATCAAAGATGGGGGGAGGTTACAGTGCAGTACGTGCAGTAGTACGATAGAGAGATGGCAAAAGTCGTAGAGTGTTGTAAGGAGGAATGACAGTAAGGTAACAGAGACAGGATGAAAGACTGTCAAGGAAAACAATCAGTAGAATATGAGAATTCAGCAGGTAAGTCTGAACGTGGGAGAGTGTCGGAGAAAGTTACAAGGCTAGAGAGAGGAGACTGAGACTGTTAGAGGAGTCAAAAGTGATTAAAGATCCCTTGGGACATAGGAGAGATGTAGAAAGATAAAAGTGTGTAGAAAAGAACTAGGGACAGAGTTTTGGAGGTCCACTTATCACTGGGGTAAGAGATAGATTTACAGAAAGCTTTCAGTGGGACACCACCTAGTGGCCAGTCAGTGTATTACACAGATGGGTCTCCTACAGGAGATAACAAGCCAAGGGAGAGATGAGGGATGGACTAGATAGTGAAAGAGTTAAAACAGCTGGGAGTAGGGGTATAAAAGAGGTGAGTGTTTAGTGAGGGGGGGGGGTATGGCTGCTGGCTTACCTGAATGGAAGCTTGCCTAACCTAGCAGGGTCTAATACATTAATATAATTGTTTAGTACTCTTAGATATAACAATACATACTTTCACTGTTTTTCAGATGAAAAATGTCTCACAGAGAGCTGGTAGTTTAGGTCTTTAGTTTGTACTGTATTTATCAGGTGTCCAGCAGGGAGAAGTCAGGTGTTTGGTGCAGGGACAAGCAGGAACACTAGGCTGGAGATATACAGAAAGAGAAAAAAGGTAGTGAGGCAGACAATACTACAACTAGAGAGCAAGTGAAGATAAGTCTTAGGCACAATTACATAACTCTTTTACATTAAAAAATACTCTGTTACAGTATCAAACATCTTATGAGCGCTAAGCTGTACAAACACATACAGATAAATAGGATAAAGAGGAGTTGCCTTTGCTAATTAAATAAGTTAATCCATTTAATCAACAGACAAGGGTTACAAAATGTATCAGGACTTCTATGACCTTCAATACCTCCTTAAACACAGTCAAATAGCCAGGAAAAACAGCTGCATATTAATAAAATAATACACTGATAAAACTACTTTTCAGATTCAGGACGCTGTACATTAGGGGTACCAAGTCCAGGATAGTTAACTACATAAACAACTGAAATCAGGTAGTAGTGTAGTAGGTTAATTCTTAGGTCACTGTTAGGTTAAGCCTGTGTTTAGAAGTCAACAAAGATTCCATTAAGTGTGTACATTTTGTTCTGGTTTTAATTGTTTATTTAGTATAGGGAGTTGAGACAAGTTGTCGCTATGGTAAGGATATTAATCGGAAATAAGCATTCGTTGAGTGTTTAGGTGAGCATCTGCACTAAGAGAAGGGTATAAACAAGATTTGATTATCTGGTCCACAGCAGTGGAATCCGTTCTATCGCACCTTAGTTCTTAGCGCTAGATGGGATCTGCGAAATGCAATAAAATCCGAAATGATTGTAAAGGGTTGCTTTCAATTCAACACAGGTAAAGGTTATCTCTACTCTAGGTTAAAGAAGGGTAATAATACTACTCTATAAGTACTGCGGTAGTACTGCTGCCTGTAACAGTCCCCAGTGCATGTTCCTTTGTAAGCTCAGCATATACTGCGCTGTGTGCTATAGGGCAGTGTTAAAGAGACAGAGTCAATGCCGCACCTAGGAATTCACTATATACATTTATACCCAGCTTTATAGTAATAAAAAAACGAGTCTAGCTGGTGAAATAAGCATAAGGGGTAAGAGCTGAGATAATGTAATGTCAATAATTCGCTCTGAATTTGCTAGCCAAGTGTTTCCAATACCATGGCACATGAGCCACTAATATCAGCCTTACTAGCATCACATTGTTAATGAGCAAATATAGAGCGTTAAAGGCTTACGTAGCATCTTAATTACACAGTATAGAGAAATAAGTTCTCAGTATGTAGCTAAAATAAAGTTTAAGGATTATGTCGGCTAGACAGGGGCTAACTCAAGCAGTATTCAAGTTAAATTAGCTGTTTATAAATATGCGACAGTATTTAGTCTGTTACGAGCTATGTTATATAGAGACAAGCTCTATAGTATTCAATATAAATGTAGGTTCAGCAGATAAATTGTTTTCGTGCTTTAGACAAGGCAATGGGTTTACTGTGCCCAGTATTATGGCAATAGCCGGCAACACTAAAAAAAGCACATCACACGTGCTGTACGCTATTCATTTACACCATTTGCAACAAGAGCATAGCCCAGAGCAAGTCGCAACACCGCAACAGTGTAAAGGATGAAGAGTAAGACCTTCTGACAACAGTTTACAGTATAAAGTATAAAACTTTCTCAATGAGGAAACAAACAACAAGGTACAGCCACACGTGCTCGACACTATGTAGGTATAAGCGTTTGCAGTGTGAGCTATGACCACAATCAAGTCTTAAAACAGCATACACTTTAAAAGTAGAAAAGAGCATGTAATCATTTTCATTGCACAGACTTCTACAAAAAACTTTGGGTAACTTACTGCAGGTCAGGCACCAAAACTGGGAGCACAGCAGCCAGGAACAGGGAAGAAAGATGGCGTCCCCTAGTGTGGGGTATATTTATAAGGTGGGACAGGACAAGAGGGTTGCGGGGGAGGGGGAAAGACTATAAAGCAGGTATGGGGCAGAAGCCACGAGATAAGCTGTATTAGGTCAGGTAGGAGGTTAGAAAGGATAGTGTGAGGGGAGGAGCTCAGAGTTGGAGGCAGTAGGCACGTAGTCAACAGTGAACACAGTTGTAAAGATAATCAAAGATGGGGGGAGGTTACAGTGCAGTACGTGCAGTAGTACGATAGAGAGATGGCAAAAGTCGTAGAGTGTTGTAAGGAGGAATGAAAGTAAGGTAACAGAGACAGGATGAAAGACTGTCAAGGAAAACAATCAGTAGAATATGAGAATTCAGCAGGTAAGTCTGAAAGTGGGAGAGTGTCGGAGAAAGTTACAAGGCTAGAGAGAGGAGACTGAGACTGTTAGAGGAGTCGAAAGTGATTAAAGATCCCTTGGGAAATAGGAGAGATGTAGAAAGATAAAAGTGT
The DNA here is from genome assembly GCF_019279795.1 of Protopterus annectens. NCBI lineage: Eukaryota > Metazoa > Chordata > Ceratodontiformes > Protopteridae > Protopterus > Protopterus annectens. The sequence goes on along the minus strand of NC_056735.1, from coordinate 1,159,857,443 downwards.
GTAGAAAAGAACTAGGGACAGAGTTCTGGAGGTCCACTTATCACTGGGGTAAGAGATAGATTTACAGAAAGCTTATAGTGGGACACCACCTAGTGGCCAGTCAATGTATTACACAGATGGGTCTCCTACAGGAGATAACAAGCCAAGGGAGAGATGAGGGATGGACTAGATAGTGAAAGAGTTAAAACAGCTGGGAGTAGGGGTATAAAAGAGGTGAGTGTTTAGTGAGGGGGGGTATGGCTGCTGGCTTACCTGAATGGAAGCTTGCCTAACCTAGCAGAGTCTAATACATTAATATAATTGTTTAGTACTCTTAGATATAACAATACATGCTTTCACTGTTTTTCAGATGAAAAATGTTTCACAGAGAGCTGGTAGTTTAGGTCTTTAGTTTGTACTACATTTATCAGGTGTCCAGCAGGGAGAGGTCAGGTGTTTGGTGCAGGGACAAGCAGGAACACTAGGTTTCACTGTTTTTCAGATGAAGAATGTCTCACAGAGAGCTGGTAGTTTAGGTCTTAGGTTCATGGGTTCATAGGTTTATACTAGGCTATCTGCCCGAGGGCATTTACAAGCCTAGCCCATAGTTTTTTGTGGCTTACGCCACCCCTTAGTTTGGAGAAACTATGCCCATTATTTAGCTGTGCCTCTGTCGAGCAGTGACACTGAGGTAACCCCTGGGGTGTATCTGCGATCTCCCATCCATTGGTCAAGATTCCTCTTGAACAAGGCCAGCGAGGTGCTCTGCCTCACATAAACCGGGATTTTATTCCACAGCATAGGGAGTCTTTGAGTGATGAATCTATCCCTCCAGCATGTCCTATTAATAACCGTGTCGAGGTTTAAGTCACCCACCCTTGTGGCTCTGAGGGATCTAGATTTTTTGAGATGAAGCATATTCATCAAATCTGGGTTTGACATGGCCTTGTATGTCAGGCATAGGTCACCTCTAAGCAAGCGGTACGCAACTGAATATAACTGGAGTTCTTTCAGTCGTGCAGCATAAGACAGATTTTTGAGACCCTTTATCCTTTTGGTGAGGAACTTTTGTGGCCTCTCCAGCTGCTGCAAGTGTCGGGTCAGATACATTCCGAATGGGGCATTGTACTCGATCATTGGTCTGATGAGTGATGAGTATAGGGAGACTATGACTTCCCTTGATCTAGATGTGAATCCCTTCATGATAAGGTGGGCAATGTAGAAGGTCTTCCTAACTACTTTAGCAATATGAGTGTCGAATGAAAGGCTACTGTCAACCTGGGTTCCCAGGTCCCTAATAACTTCTTCTGTGTTCAGGGATTGCCACCTATATGGTAGCTAGGGGTAACCTTATTTTTCCCGAAGGGTATGACTATGCATTTCTTGGCATTTAACTTGAGGCCATGGCTCTGGCACCAGTTATCCGTTTCTGTGAGACCCTTCTGAAGGATGTCTGTGTCGGATGTGTTCTCAACTACGGCACCCAGTTTGCAGTCATCTGCGAACTTTGTCAGCCATAACCCTCCTGTGTTTGCTTGTACTTCAGAAAAGTAGATGCCAAACAAGAGTGGGCCCAGGACTGAGCCCTGTGGGACACCACTTGTGACAGGCTTAGAGTCTGACATGGCGCCAGCAACTCTGACCCTGTGGGTTCTGTCACTCAGCCAGTTTGCAACCCATCTTGTAATGTATGGGTTTACATTTAAGTTGATGAGTTTTTCAATGATACCCGAGTGGGGTATTGTATCAAAAGCCTTCGCCAGGTCTAGGTAGGCTGTATGGACTGCCTTTCCTCGCCAATGGCCTTGGTGACTGTTTCAAAAAAAGTCAACCAAGTTTAAAAGGCATGATCTGCCTTTGACAAAGCCAAACTGGGTTGGATCCAAAGTCTGCAAATTCCCTATGTCTTTATTTATGAGATCCATTATGATCCTTTCCATGGCTTTGCAGATCAGGCTTGTCAAGCTAATGGGACGGTAATTTCCAGGGTCGGTGGAGGCACCGCCTTTGTGGAGTGGGACCACAGTCGCTGCGCCACTCCTGGCACGTATCCGGAGGTGAGACTAAGATTAAACAGCTGTCCTAACTGTGGGTTTAATTCCTCGTTGAGTTCATGGAGCACACAGCCGGGGACACCATCAGGTCCCATGGATGCTGTGTTCTTTGCCTTGGAGAGAGCAGTTCTCACCTGAGCGTTGGAGATGTTTTTTAGGCTACAATCATTTGGTATAGATATCTCTCCTTTAGGGGGGGAGGGTGGGGAGAAGTTTGCACTGAACCTGTCAGCCAGTATGTTGGCAATGTCTGTAGGATCAGTAATCTTCACATCATTTTGAACTAATTCTGAACATATCTGGGAGTTTCCTCCTAGGTTTCTGACATAGCTAAAGAATGCTTTATGGTTGTCTTTAGAGTCCTTAGCTATTTTTTCTCAAAATTAGATTTGGATGATTTTATGAGAGCTCTTAGCTTTTTACTTATAGTGATCAGCGGTGTCTTACCTTTTAAGGATTTTGCTCTATCTTGTAGTAGCTTTCTCCTTTTATTGTAGAGTTTGTTTATGGCTGGGGTCCACCAGACTGGATGCTTGCCTTTGGTACAAAGAGTCTTTGTTTTGCTTGGGATTGCGTGATCCATGCAGCCTGCAGGTGCTGGTAGAAGGCATTTGTAAGTGATTGCGCGGTTTGAGTAATGTTAACCGCCGCTCAGGGGCCTTAAAGGAGACCACACTAGTCTTTAGAAGTGTGAAGTCGGCTTCGAGAAGTTCTTTACTGTGGTCTTTTCATTTCGGTGGGGCGGGATGAGGACCTCCAGCGAGATTAGTTTGTGATCAGATCTCACCAGTGAGGGGTATACTTCTGGCGTTGAACATTGTGCTCCCATGTTCGTGATGATGAGATCAAGTATGTTCTCTCCTCTTGTGGGGATGGTGACTAGTTGTTCCATGGGATTTGAGTTTATGAATTCCAGGAACTTTTGGGCTAGAGTGTTTGGGCTTGAGTAGTGTTCCCAGTCTATATTAGGGTAGTTGAAGTCACCTAGTATGATGGTGTTCGGAGATACATTTATCCCTCCAGTGTTTTCAGGAAGGCCATATGAGGTTCCTGAGTTTGCGAGGGTGGCCTGTAACATGCTACAATTTGCAGAGCAGTCTTGCCTATGGTTAATTGCACCTGGATGGTTTCCGATGCATCGTGCGATGCCACCAATCTTGAGGTGTGGGTGTCCTTGATGAATATGGATACCCTCCTCCTTTCTTGGTATTGTCCGGGTTTTGTGGCGGAACGCATGATATGAGGTAAAACCTGATAGTGCTGGGGTGCTTTCAGGAGCCTTGAACCAGGTTTCTGTCACAGCACAGACATCGATGTTCTCCATACTGAGAAGGGCCTCGAGTGCGTGCATCTTGAGGTTGAGACTTCTGGCATTGAGCAGCATTACCCTTAGTTTTTTCTTTGTTTTGTTCTAGGGTGGTAGGTTTAGAATTTGAGCCTTGCCTAAAAAAGGCACTATGGGGGTGGCAAGAGCCTTTGCCAAAATCCGGAATCCCAGAGGTGACAAGTGCAAGCCGTCCCTTGCGAAGCAGCATGGCTTGTCCAGCATGTCATCCCAGGCAGACAGACATTGGATCCCCTTTGAATGACACCAGAGTTTAAGCCAATTGTTAAAGCTGATCATCTTATCTCTGTATTGTGGCATCATTCTTGGTGAAGGTAGGATACTGCTCAAGGTCAGGGTCATACCTGCCTGGGCTACATAATCAGAGAGCTCCTCTATGTCTCTTTCCATGTAGTCCAGGGAGGTACGTCTCAGGTCGTTTACACCAGCGTGGACAATGACTGAGTCGTACTTGTACCTGCTGTTGAGAGACCTGAGTGCATGCGTTATGTGGCAGATTCTAGCACCCGACAGGCAGCTTACTGTGACCCTCTCCTTACTCAGTCTGGTGAGCGGGATGTCAGTGTGTCTGACTATGGAGTCACCAATGACTAGTGTGTCTGGCATAGTGTTTGGCCTTAAGGGCTGTGACTGCTTGACACTCTGACTGTGTGGTCTATGTGATGCAGGTGTTGTGTTCTGAGGTGGTAGTTGTTTGGGTGTCTACTTTGGTGGCCTCTGCTGTTTTGGTAGATTTTTGATCAGAGCCTCCGAGTATGTCTTTGTGTGTTTATGTGTATGCTTTGAGGTTGTGATGGTATTATGTGAGACTGGGTCTATAGTGTGTGTGGTTACCTTCTCCTCCTGTCTGGTCTTGCCAGTCCTATGTTGAGAGAGCTCAGCCTCCAGTTTGGCCGTATAGTTGCATCTCTCGCATGTATTTGTGTTTTGTGGGAGGAGGAGAGGGTTGTATGTGTACATGAGGCAATTGTAACATTGCCTCAATAATCCCAGGTTCACCAGCTGAGCAGGAGAGGATATTAGCAACTGATCCCTCGACATGCTAGAAGGACAGAAAAACTTAAAAAAAGGTTTTGGGGGGATGTGGGTGACCGAGAAATGGGGTTTGCTTTTTTTGGGGTACTTTCTATAACAAGAGTGCTGTATCAAGGTGATAAGTACTGTAAGATATATAGTACAAACTAAAGACCTAAACTACCAGCTCACTGTGAGACATTTTTCATCTGAAAAACAGTGAAACCTAGTCTTTAGTTTGTACTATATTTATCAGGTGTCCAGCAGGGAGAAGTCAGGTGTTTGGTGCAGGGACAAGCAGGAACACTAGGTTTCACTGTTTTTCAGATGAAAAATGTCTCACAGAGAGCTGGTAGTTTAGGTCTTTAGTTTGTACTATATTTATCAGGTGTCCAGCAGGGAGAGGTCAGGTGTTTGGTGCAGGGACAAGCAGGAACACTAGGTGCAGGTCAGGCACCAAAACTGGGAGCACAGCAGCCAGGAACAGGGAAGAAAGATGTCTGAAGTTGTACAAGTTTTATGTATTCAGTGTGAGTAGTGGGATTTATGAGTTGCCAGTCTATATTTAAGTCTCCATGTATTACAGTTTTATAATTAATTTGTTGGGATATCCAATACAGGATACCTTCAGCAGTATCAGTGTTATTCCCTGGGGTATATAAATTGCTGTTAAATGTATAGTTTTCCTATTGTTGATTTTTAGCAGTGTTATTAGAAATTCATCATTGTTAAATTTGAGTATAGCCTGTGGAAGTAAGGTAATAGGTTAGGGAACTTATAGATGATTGCTACACCTCCTGCATGCTTGTTTTGTTTGTAATGCTTGAGTATGTTGTATCTGGAGTTGGGGGAGCGGGGGTGGGGGTGGGGGGGAGGAGGTGATCTCGTTATCCTTTATATCTTTTTTAACCAGGTTCCAGTAGCTATGACTACATCAGGAGTGTATGTGGCAAGATAAGCATGTATGTCAGGATTGTATTGCACATACTTCTTAGGTTAATATTTAGTAAGATGAGTTTTGGTTGTGGTTTTTACTGAGATGTATTAGATGGCTGGTTTATTTTGGGGTTAGAAGTGATGGTCTTATGAACAGTGGGACCTGGGTTGTGGTGAATATCTCTGCTAATTTTTTGAATTCATATTTTATTTCAACGGTGAAATATTTGAAACATAGTACACTTATGTTAGCAACCTGCTATAATTGTAGATTTTTGAGTACATTTAATATTGAATTATCAGTTTCCCTCCTTCCATCTTCTTTCTGTTTCTTGCTTACTTTCCTAGAGTTTGGGAAGGTACCCTTCACACTCCCCCTCCTTCCTTCAAGTAAAGCCTCTCACCCTAACCTGTTGCTGTTGGGTTGGGTCAATTTTGAACAGGCCATGCTGTGAAGATGGGGTTCCTGTCATGACTTACTTGGGCTCCAAGACTGCCTGAAACAAGCACCAATGTTGAGCTCTGAGGGACAGTCTAGTAAAAAGAATAATGCAACAGCTGCATAGAGGATAGATACTTAGACGGGCAAAACCATGTAAGGTGCTCCTTGACTTCAAAACTAAATAGTATGACATTGCCTAAATTAATTGTGGACGCACATGCCATACAACTAACTAGGATTTGTTCACATAAACATGGCTGAGCCTAACTAATCTACCCATTAAAAGAACTGCTTATTTAAAGAGAAGATCATTGCTAACCAGTATCCTACCTTTTCCTACATTTCTCTATAACTGATTTTGGTTATTATATGTATTCCTATATTCCAATATGTGCCCGTTTCACAGCTTTCTGATGGAAAATAGAAAAAAATCCTCATAGGATCATAGGAGGTTACTAGGCTTATGGCCCTAGATCCTTTTTAAGCCTAGCCATTCATGCCCCAATTTTTCTAGTCACCAGTGCCCAAAGACTAGAACAAATTTGGTATATACCTGTGCCTCAGGGCAGCATCTATAAGCTGCTCCTATCCATAAAGGCTGCAGATAACAAACAAGGGGTGAATTTACAATTTGCCATCAATTGGTCCAAATTGTATTTGAATAGGCTTATAGAAAAACTTTGTTTCACATGAATGGAGAGTCTATTGCAGAAAAGAGGTAATCCCTGAGACACACACCTGTTCCTCCAGCAAGTTTTGCTTATTTCATGGATGAGATTTAAACTCTTAGACTGGGTAATTGTAGTTTTTTTTAATGTGTTGCAGATCCATCAGGGATGGATTGGAAAATGCCTTGTAGGTTAGATGTAGATCACTCCTCAGTAGTCTGTAGGAGACTGAGTACAGGGACAGGGTTTGAGATGGTCCATATAGGGCATGTTATTTACACCCTGCGTTTTTTTAGTGAGGAACCTCTGTGGCTGCCCCAGCTGTTACAAATGCCTGGTCATCTGCATGCTGAAGGATGCATTGTACTTAATTTTTGTCTAATGAGTGCTAAGTATAGTGGGACTATGATCTGCTTAAATCTGGACGCCATGCCCTTATTTATATGTTGTACTACTTGGAAAGATTTTTCTGACCACCATGGACACATGGTGATCAAAATTCAGGTTACTGTTAACCTGAGTTCCCAAGTCCACTACCACTGAGTCTACTCTTAAGACAGTATTATCAATGTTGTAATTTGCAGGGGTATAATTATGCATTTTTTGCATTGAGTTTTTGGGATATGGTTCTGACACCAGTTATTTGTCTGTCAGACCCTCTTCAATGATATCTGCATCTTTGAGGGATTTGATGATCGCACCTAGCTTGCAGTTATCAGCAAATCTGGTCAGCCAAAGGCCCTATACATTTGCTGTGACTTTATATTCCAAACAAGAGCGGTCCCAGTACTAAGCACTGTGTGACACCACTAGTAACATGCCTATTAGTGTAAGTGGATTCTCCTTTCCTAACTTCATGCGAACTATCCACGAGCCATTTGGCTATCTGCCAGGTGACACAGAGATTTATGCCTAAATCTGTGAGCTTATCTATAATAGCCAACTGGGGTACTGTGTCAAATGTCTTTGCCAGGTTGAGGTAGTCAGTATGCACTATTTTGCCCTCTTTCATGCTTCTAGTAACCTTCATGAAGAAGTCCACAGCTGTAGTATGAATGACCTGCCCTTGACGAAAATGTACTGGGATGGATCAAGTTTTTGAAACTTTTGCATATCTTTGTTTATTAGGTCCATGATAGTTCTTTCCATGGCCTTGCATATAAGACTACTCAAAGTTACTGGTCTGTAGTTCCCTGGGTCTGTTGATGACCCACCTTTGTGTAGAGGGATGACCATTGCAGTCCTCCATTCACTAGGGGCAAAGCCTTTCTGGAGACTGTGGTTGAATAGAGATTCTAGTGGGCCTGACAGGTCATGTTTCAAGCTATTTAGGAGGCAGCCTGGGATATTATCAAGACCCACTGATGCAGTGTGTTAAGCTGTAGAGGGTGCAGTAAGGACCTGTTATTTTGTGATAGTTGGGGGAGAATTTATTAATGCATTTCCTGGGGAGTTACTGATCATCTCTGAGTCATATGTACTCTGTCTTCTGCTAGTTCCTTATTATTTTTGTTTAACACTTTTGAGCAAAGATACTGTCCTTTACTCTTTTTTTTTTCTATTTTATCTTGGACTTTGGTAACTACATTAGTCAATTATTTTTTCTGTCAAAGTTTCGTTCTATATTACAAGGTTGAGAGGCATGCCTTCTATTATAACTGAAATGTCATGAAATCACAATAAATGAATGTCTTTTATTGGATGTATATTCATCTATGGGTTCCTATCAGTTCGTTGAAACTTCAGCAGTTTGAACACCATATGTTCGAACTGTGAAGTTCAAAAACTGATTATCGCGAAGCTACGGAACACCAAATTCTTTCCCAGGGAAAGAATTTGGTGGGCCGTTTCTGTGGCTTCGCTATTTTCAGCACTGTGGTGGAAAGTTACGGGTTGGGTTCAGGTAAGTGTGCGATTGTGCGGACGTTAGGGTTAGGGCACAGATTAGGTGAGTTAGGGTTAGGGCGCGGGTGAGGTGGGTGTGCAATAGTGACAAACCTTAGGGTTAGGGTGGGATAGGTGAGTTAGGTTTAGGGCGCGGGTCAGGTGAGTGTGCGACAGTGACGGACCTTAGGGTTAGGGGTTGGGTTAAGGTAAGTGGTTATATAGTAGTGTATGTACAGTTTAGTGTATGGTTAGATGTAGGATTTTAAGTGCATGTGTGTGGATTGCAGTTTTTTTGGTGTGCTTGTGTTGTGTGTGTGTTTCTTGGAACAGCAATATTTTTCCCTGGGAAAAAATTGCTGTTCTAAGCCTTCGATGATTTTGCACTTTGAGGTTAGAAGTTCAAACATATGGTGTTTGAACTTCTGCCGTTTCATCGAAGTGATATAGACCCTTCATCTACACTAGGCAGGTATTTTTTCTAACTAGCTAGTACAATATATAACAATCATTCATGCATGCATTCAGAAATAAGTAAGCAGACACACACACAAAATAAATAAACAAGCAAGCAGACGGACAGGTTCTATGTGAAGTCATAGTTTTATTTATTTAGGCATAAATAGCTATTTTTGATATAATGTCACAGTTGTACAAAGAAACAAGGGCAATTTGCTGATTAATCACAACATTGCAAGATGTCTGCAATATGAACTTTTATTATAGGTTTAAAGAAGACCATTGCATATAAAAATAAAAAAAAATAAATAAAAATGGAGGCATCCTTCTATACTTAACATAACCACTCTATTAAGCAGCTTATTTGTATTTATGCATTTTATATATGTACAGACATAAAAATATTTCAGGTAAGGGGAATAATGCCCTTCTAAGCATGCAAATATACCAGAATAGTCATTTCCATAATGTTCGTAAAAAATTTTAAAGTAGTGCTTACTTTAATATAATTAGAAATTATATTTCATGTGTCAGCTACTGTCTCAGAGAACACGTTATTACATCTCTTGTTCCTATATAATCTCCTCACATGTTTGATGATTTTTTTCTGCTACTCTCTGATAACTCCAACCATTCTTACAGGTGTTTGCCTCTAAATAATCTCCACTTAAATATCAATATGAGACACTGTAAAAGTTCAAATAATGAAATATTTCATAATAACTTACACTTTTACATCCATGAATGCCTTTGGTATATTTTGCTCTTTCCAATGCAATTTACTCATGCTATTTTTCTTATAAGGTTTACAAATTATTATTTCCTACTCTAATTTTGGTCTAATGTAACTTAGAGTCCATGATTTCATTAGTTCTAATTTGCTAGATTTTATACATCTTTTTATTGCCTATAGTTTTAAAAATGATCATTAACCAATTTGTTGATATGATCAGGAAAAAAAACTGAAAGCTGGATCTACCCATATACTCAGGTCCTTAAATAATTTGCATTTTAAATCACTGTGTGCTGTATTAAATACTCACCCTTCAATCTATGGGCCAGATTCAGGAAGGCTTACACTGAGTTCAAGAGTAGTGTAAGCCTCCGTGTAAGCCTCCCGATTCAGGTACAGCCCAAACCTCCGTGTAAGAGACAGCTAACACGTCTCTTACACGGACTGGGCGTGGAAATGCTCAATACCTCATTTGCAGCTCAAAGATATGCAAATGAGGTATTTGAGCGATCCACAAAGCTGAAACCAGTCCGTGTAACGGACGTGTTAGCTGCAGAAATGTACTCAGCTGACAACTGAGTACATTTCTGCAAAATCAAAAACGGAGCTATGTCAGCTCCAAATAAAGGGTGCATATGTTTCATTAAGCATGCCAATGGCCAAATATGTGGCCATTGGCATGAAAAAGAGTTGCAAAAATATGTTATATAACTTTTTTTTTTTCGTGGGATTATGATGTGTAACTGCAGCGCACACCCGCGCAAACGGGGTGCGCTACCTAAAACTGAAAACCGAAGCTTATAAGCCCACAACTGTGGGATTTATGTATTACATGGAATGTCAATGGAGGGACTTGCAGACGAAAAACAATATGGCCTCCGTTTAGTGGTTGTCAAGGGGGAGAAGCTCCGTGTAAGACATGTAACTAAGCATTACTAGGCAATCCTATGTAAATGAGGGTTACAATACTGAATCACACTGCCACATAGGTAATGAGCACTTTCTGAGTAGTGTAAGAGTTAGAGAAGGGGGAGGAACAGAGTAAGAGGTAGGTGACATCACAGGGGGGAAGGATAGAAACAAATGTACCAGATTGGAGGGCAATGTAAGGTGACAGATGACAGACAGACATCAGGGAGGGAGGTGTGTCCCAACAGAACACTAGAAAAGTCAAGAAATTGAGGGTATACGCTATCCCTACACTCAAAGTGTCTTGATATACGTGCATGCGCACGTGTGCTCGCGTGTAAGGCAGGTTCAACATGTGGGAGCATGTTGCAAACCGTTTACAACGGTTTGCGTGGGCGTGCACGTGTGTAAGGCAGTGTGCGCGCGTTTTAACATGAATCAGCCAAGCCCACACCGTGTAAGGATGTGTGCGCGCGTGTAAGCCACTGTGAGCGTGCTTAAGCTGGTGTGCACATTGCTCCCCCTGAGGAAACAGAGAGGAAAAAGGAAACAACCAGATTACTAGGAAACTGTCGGAATACTGCTGGAGTTAATTTGTGATAACAACTGGAAGCAGGCAATTACACAGGCAGACTAGAAGCCCAACCCAGCACTTAAAACACTGCAAACAGCAGTGCAGGGTGTTTCTCACAGGAGATACTGCAAGAAAGTAAGCTATCAGAATTGAAAACTGAAAAAAGCTGAACTCAGAGCAGAAATGCTAGGGGCTGCCATAGCTGTTATAATCAGGCATAGGCGAATTGCTGAGGGTGGTGACAAAGCAGATGCTGACAGACAACCCAGAGTGAGGAGAAGGAGAAGAGTATACAGGCCCAGGGTCACCTACCATGGGTTACATGAGCTGGAGATAGTAGAGTGCTACAGAGTGGACAGAGACCTTCTGCAGCAGATTGTTGAGCTGTGCAGGCCACATCTCACACACAGAATCAACAGAGGGGAACCCATCACAGTGGAAACCAAGGTATGTGTTGGCCTAAGAATACTAGCAACAGGTACCTTCCAGAGACCAACTGGTGATATGATGGGGATATCACAGGCATCAGCCTCCAGAGTACTGCACCAGTTCCTGGATGCCATGTCAGCACATGTCAGTGATCATATATATGTCCCTAATGACCGTGAGGTTGTGGCCAGCAATATGCGTCTCTTCCAGCAAATAGCGGGATACCCTGAGGTGCTAGGTGCAATAGACTGCAAGCACGTATGCATCAAAGCACCAGCTGGTGAGCGGGGTAGAGCCTACATTAACCGCAAGGGATACCCCTCCATCAACTGCCAGGTCGTGTGTGATGCCCAGGGCATAATAATGAATGTGTGTGCTGGCTGCCCTGGGAGCTACCACGATTCCCACATCTAGCATCTGACGCAGCTGTACCAATCATTTCCCAGTGGGGACTTCCCACACGGACACCTAGTGGGGGATGCAGGTTATGCACTTGAGCCGTGGCTGATGACACCCATCAGAAATGCACACACACCTGAACAGGAACACCATAATGAGGCACACGCACAAACACGTAATGTCATAGAGCGTGTGTTTGGGCTGCTCAAGTCATGGTTCCGGTGTCTGGACACATCTGGTGGAGCCATGCAGTACACACCAACTACATGTACCCAAATGGTCATGATATGTGCTATGCTACATAATATGATCCTGCGGAAACAGCTGCAGCAGGACCAGCACAGGGCTGGGCCTAACATCCCCTCACCATTGCCAAGGCCACCACAGGCAGAGGGTGACTCGGAGGAGGAACAACCTGACCTTGTCCCAGTAGGCAGAAGGAGGCATGCCCAGTATGCCCTGGCCTTGGCAAAGAGGCAACTATTAGCACATACACTTGGTCAGTAGGAACACTGGGACTGATACCCGCTCTGACTCACTCATATAGTAACAGGGATGCCTAACATGACACAACCTGCTTCCAAACATGTACAGGGAGTGTAGTATGTGCATCCGACAGAGGCAGCCCTGCAGCACCACCTGAGGCATGAATGCCATGTGTTAAGTAATGTAATACCATGTACCATATGCACACCTGAGGACCCGACTAACATCCACCCTCACCAATCATAAACCACAAAAACACAAACCTACCTCATAGGTACCACAAGGGATAGGAACCTAGATGTAATGCTACCCAATGCCAGAAGTATAAATGTGTGCATTGTAAACGCACACAGTATAGAGAATGTAGATATCAGGGCTGTAATAGAAAACAGGGTCAAAGCCCACATCAGCACCCTGACACTACCAGGTCACACCTCATACAGTGATGTACATGTGCAAAAACATGGAACAAGCTACAAAATGAGGGTGACTAGCAATAAATGGCATGGATAACCACACACCCATGTTGGTACCACAACAAGAAGCAACATGGATTAGCCATGATCAAATACTAATGGCTAAAACTGACTACTACTATATAGCTTGCTGCAGACCACTGTCCTAATAGCAGGAACTGCCCCAGGCCTACTCTGGCAACGTGAGTGTCAAACGAAATATTACTGTCAACCCGGGTGCCCAGGTCCCTGATAACCTCTTCTGTGCTTAGAGGATTGCCACCTAGATGGGAACTAGGGGTAACCCTGTTGTTCCCGAAGGGTATGACTATGCATTGTTTAGCGTTTAACGTAAGGCCATGGCTCTGGCACCAGTTATCCGTGTCTATGAGACCCTTCTGAAGGATGTCTGTGTCAGATGGGTTTCCAACTATGGTTCCCAGTTTGCAGTCATCTTCAAACTTTGTCAGCCATAATCCTCCTGTGTTTGCTTGTACTTCTGAAAAGTAGATGCTGAACAAAAGTGGGCCCAGGACTGAGCCCTGTGGGACACCACTTGTGACAGTTTTGGAGTGTGACATGGCACCAGCAACTTTGACCCTGTGTGTTCTGTCACTTAGCCAGTTTGCAACCCATCCTGTGATGTATGGGTTCACATTTAAGCTGGTGATTTTTTCAATGATACCCGAGTGGGGTATTGTGTCGAAAGCCTTTGCCAGGTCAAGGTAGGCTGTGTGGACTGCCTTGCCCTCGTCAATGGCCTTGGTGACTGTCTTGAAAAAGTCAACCAAGTTTAAAAGGCATGATCTGCCCTTGACAAAGCCAAACTGGGTTGGATCCAACGTCTGCAAGTCCCCTATGTCTTCATTTATGATTCCCATTATGATCCTCTCCATAGCTTAGCAGACCAGGCTTGTCAAGCTGATGGGATGGTAGTTTCCGGGGTTGGTGGAGGCACCTCCTTTATGAAGTGGGTCCACCATTGCTGTATGCCACTCCTTGGGCATATATCCTGAGGTGAGGCTAAGATTAAACAGCTGCCCTAACTGCGGGTTTAATTCCTCATTGAGTTCATGGAGCACACAACCGGGGACACCATCTGGTCCCATGGATGCAGTGTTTTCCGCTTTGGATAGAGCAGTTCTCACCCCAGCATTTGAGATGTTTGGGGGGCTACAATCCTCTTGTATAGATATCCCTCCAGTTGGGGGGGAGGAGGGGGGAGAAATCTGCACTGAACCTGTCAGCCAGTATGTTGGCAATGTCTGTAGGTTCAGTGATATTTACATCATTTCGAACTAATTCTGAGCATATCTGGGAGTTTCCTCCCAGGTGTCAAACATAGGTAAAAAAGGCCTCATGATTGTCCCTTGAGTCCTGAGCGGGTTTACTCTCAAAATTTGCCTTGGATGATTTTATGGGGGAACTCAGTGTTTTACTCATAATGAGCAGGGGTGTCTTCCCTTCTACGGATTTCACTCTATCTTGTAGTAGCTCCTTCCTTTTGTTGTAGAGCTTGTTTATGGCTGGGGTCCACCAGACTGGATGCTTGCCTGTGGTACAAAGAGTCTTTGTTTTGTTTGGGATTGCCTGATCCATGCAGTCCTGGAGGTGCTGGTAGAAGGCATTTGTAAGTGATACAGCGGCTTGGGTAATGGTGTCCGCTGGCTTGGGGGCCTTGAAAGAGACCACACCAGTCTTTAGAAGTGTGAAGTCGGCTTTTGAGAAGGACTTCACTGTTGTCTTTTCTATCTGGGGTGGGGTGGGATGTGGACTCCCACTGAGATTAGTTCATGATCTGATCTCACCAATGATGGGTATACTTCTGGTGTTGAACATTGTGACCCCATGTTCGTGATGATGAGTTCTAGTATGTTGTCTCCTCTTGTGGGGATGGTGACTAGTTGTTCCATGGCATTTGAGTGTATGAACTCTAGGAACCTTTGGGCTAGAGTGTTGGGGCTTGAGTAGTGATCCCAGTCTATATTTGGATAGTTGGAATCACCCAGTATGATGGTGTTTGGAGATACATTTATCCCCTCCAGTGTTTTCAGGAAAGCTGTGTGAGGTACCTGAGTTTGAGAAGGTGGCCTGTAACATGCTACAAACTGCAGAGCAGTCTTGCCTACGGTTAATTGCACCTGGATGGTCTCCGATGCATCGTGTGTTGCCACCAACCTTGAGGTGAGGGTGCCCTTGATGAATATGGACACCCACCCTCCTTTCTTGGTGTTGTCCGGATTTTGGGGCCGGAACGCATGATATGAGGTAACACCTGATAGTGCCGGGGTGCTGTCAGAAGCCGTGAACCAGGTTTCAGTCACAGCACAGACATCAATGTTCTCCATACTGAGAAGGGCGTTGAGTGTGTGCAGCTTGAGGTTGAGACTTCTGGCACTGAGCAGCATTACCCTTAGTGTTTTTCCTTTTCTGTGTTCTAGGGTGGTAGGTGTAGAATCTGATTCTTGCATAAAAAAGGCACAATGGGGGTGGCAAGAGCCTCAGCCAAAATCCGGAAGCCCAGAGGTGACATGTGCAAGCCATCCCTTGCAAATCAGCGTGGCCTGTCCAGCATGTCATCCCAGGCAGACAGACATTGGACCCCCTTTGAATGACACCATAGTTTAAGCCAATTATTACAGCTGATCATCTTGTCTCTGTTTATGTGGCATCATACTTGGTGAAGGTAGGATACTGCTCAAGGTCAGGGTCATACCTGCCTGGCCTACATAATCAGAGAGATCCTCTATGTCTCTTTTCATGTAGTCCAGGGAGGTACATCTCAGGTCGTTCACACCAGCATGGATAATGACTGAGTCAGACTTGTACTTGCAGTTGAGTGACCTGAGTGCTTGCATTATGTGGTGGATTCCAGTGCCCGATAGTGTGCATTGCCATAACTGGTTTAATCAATGTCATGCATTATTGTGAGGGACAACCCGCACACATGGGCATTCTGTGTGGGCAAAACACACGTGGCATGTCTGTAATCAAAAGCCATAAATAATTGTGATATCATTTAGAAAGGGGTATGTGCATCCTGTAGTGTGTTTTCCCAGTTGCCAAAAGGGATATTTCAGTCATACACACTTACCCCCCCTTCACCCACACTTGCTGGATTCAAACCCCTATTTAACTTTGTTATGACACTAGAGACGGATGCATTAGCAGAGCACGCTATTCGCATTACTGTGAGGTTTCCTTTCCCCTGATATACTTATACGGTGCTGACATCATCAGAGTTTAGAAAGTTGAATGAGAAAAAGTTCAAAAACTTGTCCCTGCACCAAACACCTGACTTCTCCCTGCTGGACACCTGATAAATATAGTACAAACTAAAGACCTAAACTACCAGCTCTCTGTGAGACATTTTTCATCTGAAAAACAGTGAAACCTAGTGTTCCTGCTTGTCCCTGCACCAAACACCTGACTTCTCCCTGCTGGACACCTGATAAATATAGTACAAACTAAAGACCTAAACTACCAGCTCTCTGTGAGACATTTTTCATCTGAAAAACAGTGAAACCTAGTGTTCCTGCTTGTCCCTGCACCAAACACCTGACCTCTCCCTGCTGGACACCTGATAAATGTAGTACAAACTAAAGACCTAAACTACCAGCTCTCTGTGAGACATTTTTCATCTGAAAAACAGTGAAAGTATGTATTGTTATATCTAAGAGTACTAAACAATTATATTAATGTATTAGACTCTGCTAGGTTAGGCAAGCTTCCATTCAGGTAAACCAGCAGCCATACCCCCCCTCACTAAACACTCACCTCTTTTATACCCCTACTCCCAGCTGTTTTAACTCTTTCACTATCTAGTCCATCCCTCATCTCTCCCTTGGCTTGTTATCTCCTGTAGGAGACCCATCTGTGTAATACACTGACTGGCAACTAGGTGGTGTCCCACTATAAGCTTTCTGTAAATCTATCTCTTACCCCAGTGATAAGTGGACCTCCAGAACTCTGTCCCTAGTTCTTTTCTACACACTTTTATCTTTCTACATCTCTCCTATTTCCCAAGGGATCTTTAATCACTTTCGACTCCTCTAACAGTCTCAGTCTCCTCTCTCTAGCCTTGTAACTTTCTCCGACACTCTCCCACTTTCAGACTTACCTGCTGAATTCTCATATTCTACTGATTGTTTTCCTTGACAGTCTTTCATCCTGTCTCTGTTACCTTACTTTCATTCCTCCTTACAACACTCTACGACTTTTGCCATCTCTCTATCGTACTACTGCACGTACTGCACTGTAACCTCCCCCCATCTTTGATTATCTTTACAACTGTGTTCACTGTTGACTACGTGCCTACTGCCTCCAACTCTGAGCTCCTCCCTCACACTATCCTTTCTAACCTCCTACCTGACCTAATACAGCTTATCTCGTGGCTTCTGCCCCATACCTGCTTTATAGTCTTTCCCCCTCCCCTGCAACCCTCTTGTCCTGTCCCACCTTATAAATATACCCCACACTAGGGGACGCCATCTTTCTTCCCTGTTCCTGGCTGCTGTGCTCCCAGTTTTGGTGCCTGACCTGCAGTAAGTTACCCAAAGTTTTTTGTAGAAGTCTGTGCAATGAAAATGATTACATGCTCTTTTCTACTTTTAAAGTGTATGCTGTTTTAAGACTTGATTGTGGTCATAGCTCACACTGGAAACGCTTATACCTACATAGTGTCGAGCACGTGTGGCTGTACCTTGTTGTTTGTTTCCTCATTGAGAAAGTTTTATACTTTATACTGTAAACTGTTGTCAGAAGGTCTTACTCTTCATCCTTTACACTGTTGCGGTGTTGCGACTTGCTCTGGGCTACGCTCTTGTTGCAAATGGTGTAAATGAATAGCGTACAGCACGTGTGATGTGCTTTTTTTAGTGTTGCCGGCTATTGCCATAATACTGGGCACAGTAAACCCATTGCCTTGTCTAAAGCACGAAAACAATTTATCTGCTGAACCTACATTTATATTGAATACTATAGAGCTTGTCTCTATATAACATAGCTCGTAACAGACTAAATACTGTCGCATATTTATAAACAGCTAATTTAACTTCAATACTGCTTGAGTTAGCCCCTGTCTAGCCGACATAATCCTTAAACTTTATTTTAGCTACATACTGAGAACTTATTTCTCTATACTGTGTAATTAAGATGCTACGTAAGCCTTTAACGCTCTATATTTGCTCATTAACAATGTGATGCTAGTAAGGCTGATATTAGTGGCTCATGTGCCATGGTATTGGAAATACTTGGCTAGCAAATTCAGAGCGAATTATTGACATTACATTATCTCAGCTCTTACCCCTTATGCTTATTTCACCAGCTAGACTCGTTTTTTATTACTATAAAGCTGGGTATAAATGTATATAGTGAATTCCTAGGTGCGGCATTGACTCTGTCTCTTTAACACTGCCCTATAGCACACAGCGCAGTATATGCTATATTACTAGGCAATCCTATGTAAATGAGGGTTACAATACTGAATCACACTGCCACATAGGTAATGAGCACTTTCTGAGTAGTGTAAGAGTTAGAGAAGGGGGAGGAACAGAGTAAGAGGTAGGTGACATCACAGGGGGGAAGGATAGAAACAAATGTACCAGATTGGAGGGCAATGTAAGGTGACAGATGACAGACAGACATCAGGGAGGGAGTTGTGTCCCAACAGAACACTAGGAAAGTCAAGAAATTGAGGGTATACGCTATCCCTACACTCAAAGTGTCTTGATATACGTGCATGCAAAGCGCGTGTAAGGCAGGTTCAACATGTGGGGCGTGTTGCAAACCGTTACAACGGTTTGCGTGGGTCTGCGTGTGTAAGGCAGTGTCTTGGCGTTTTAACATGAATCAGCCAAGCCCACACCATGTAAGGATGTGTGCGCGTGTGTAAGCCACTGTGAGCGTGCTTAAGCTGGTGTGCACATTGCTCCCCCTGAGGAAACAGAGAGGAAAAAGGAAACAACCAGATTACTAGGAAACTGTCGGAATACTGCTGGAGTTAATTGGTGATAACAATTGGAAGCAGGCAATTACACAGGCAGACTAGAAGCCCAACCCAGCACTTAAAACACTGCAAACAGCAGTGCAGGGTTTTTCTCACAGGAGATACTGCAAGAAAGTAAGCTATCAGAATTGAAAACTGAAAAAAGCTGAACTCAGAGCAGAAATGCTAGGGGCTGCCATAGCTGTTATAATCAGGCATAGGCGAATTGCTGAGGGTGGTGACAAAGCAGATGCTGACAGACAACCCAGAGTGAGGAGAAGGAGAAGAGTATACAGGCCCAGGGTCACCTACCATGGGTTACATGAGCTGGAGATAGTAGAGCGCTACAGAGTGGACAGAGACCTTCTGCAGCAGATTGTTGAGCTGTGCAGGCCACATCTCACACACAGAACCAACAGAGGGGAACCCATCACAGTGGAAACCAAGGTATGTGTTGGCCTAAGAATACTAGCAACAGGTACCTTCCAGAGACCAACTGGTGATATGATGGGGATATCACAGGCATCAGCCTCCAGGGTACTGCACCAGTTCCTGGATGCCATGTCAGCACATGTCAGTGATCATATATATGTCCCTAATGACCGTGAGGTTGTGGCCAGCAATATGCGTCTCTTCCAGCAAATAGCGGGATACACTGAGGTGCTAGGTGCAATAGACTGCAAGCACGTACACATCAAAGCACCAGCTGGTGAGCGGGGTAGAGCCTACATTAACCGCAAGGGATACCCCTCCATCAACTGCCAGGTCGTGTGTGATGCCCAGGGCATAATAATGAATGTGTGTGCTGGCTGCCCTGGGAGCTACCACAATTCCCACATCTAGCATCTGACACAGCTGTACCAATCATTTCCCAGTGGGGACTTCCCACACGGACACCTAGTGAGGGATGCAGGTTATGCACTTGAGCCGTGGCTGATGACACCCATCAGAAATGCACACACACCTGAACAGGAACGCCATAATGAGGCACACGCACAAACACGTAATGTCATAGAGCATGTGTTTGGGCTGCTCAAGTCATGGTTCCGGTGTCTGGACACATCTGGTGGAGCCTTGCAGTACACACCAACTGCATGTACCCAAATGGTCATGATATGTGCTATGCTACATAATATGATCCTGCGGAAACAGCTGCAGCAGGACCAGCACAGGGTTGGGCCTAACATCCCCCCACCATTGCCAAGGCCACCACAGGCAGAGGGTGACTCGGTGGAGGAACAACCTGACCTTGTCCCAGTAGGCAGAAGGAGGCATGCCCAGTATGCCCTGGCCTTGGCAAAGAGGCAACGCATAGCACATACACTTGATCAGTAGGAAGACTGGGACTGATACCCGCTCTGACTCACTCATATAGTAACAGGGATGCCTAACATGACACAACCTGCTTCCAAACATGTACAGGGAGTGTAGTATGTGCATCCGACAGAGGCAGCCCTGCAGCACCACCTGAGGCATGAATGCCATGTGTTAAGTAATGTAATACCATGTACCATATGCACACCTGAGGACCCGACTAACATCCACCCACACCAATCATAAACCACAAAAAACACAAACTTACCTCATAGGTACCACAAGGGATAGGAACCTAGATGTAATGCTACCCAATGCCAGAAGTATAAATGTGTGCAGTGTAAACGCACACAGTATAGAGAATGTAGATATCAGTGCTGTAATAGAAAACAGGGTCAAAGCCCACATCAGCACCCTGACACTACCAGGTCACACCTCATACAGTGATGTACATGTGCAAAAACATGGAACAAGCTACAAAATGAGGGTGACTAGCAATAAATGGCATGGATAACCACACACCCATGTTGGTACCACAACAAGAAGCAACATGGATTAGCCATGATCAAATACTAATGGCTAAAACTGACTACTACTATATAGCTTGCTGCAGACCACTGTCCTAATAGCAGGAACTGCCCCAGGCCTACTCTGGCAACGTGAGTGTCAAACGAAATATTACTGTCAACCCGGGTGCCCAGGTCCCTGATAACCTCTTCTGTGCTTAGAGGATTGCCACCTAGATGGGAACTAGGGGTAACCCTGTTGTTCCCGAAGGGTATGACTATGCATTGTTTAGCGTTTAATGTAAGGCCATGGCTCTGGCACCAGTTATCTGTGTCTATGAGACCCTTCTGAAGGATGTCTGTGTCAGATGGGTTTCCAACTATGGTTCCCAGTTTGCAGTCATCTTCAAACTTTGTCAGCCATAATCCTCCTGTGTTTGCTTGTACTTCTGAAAAGTAGATGCTGAACAAAAGTGGGCCCAGGACTGAGCCCTGTGGGACACCACTTGTGACAGTTTTGGAGTGTGACATGGCACCAGCAACTTTGACCCTGTGTGTTCTGTCACTTAGCCAGTTTGCAACCCATCCTGTGATGTATGGGTTCACATTTAAGCTGGTGATTTTTTCAATGATACCCGAGTGGGGTATTGTGTCGAAAGCCTTTGCCAGGTCAAGGTAGGCTGTGTGGACTGCCTTGCCCTCGTCAATGGCCTTGGTGACTGTCTTGAAAAAGTCAACCAAGTTTAAAAGGCATGATCTGCCCTTGACAAAGCCAAACTGGGTTGGATCCAACGTCTGCAAGTCCCCTATGTCTTCATTTATGATTCCCATTATGATCCTCTCCATAGCTTAGCAGACCAGGCTTGTCAAGCTGATGGGATGGTAGTTTCCGGGGTTGGTGGAGGCACCTCCTTTATGAAGTGGGTCCACCATTGCTGTATGCCACTCCTTGGGCATATATCCTGAGGTGAGGCTAAGATTAAACAGCTGCCCTAACTGTGGGTTTAATTCCTCATTGAGTTCATGGAGCACACAACCGGGGACACCATCTGGTCCCATGGATGCAGTGTTTTTCGCCTTGGATAGAGCAGTTCTCACCCTAGCATTTGAGATGTTTGGGGGGCTACAATCCTCTGGTATAGATATCCCTCCAGTTGGGGGGGAGGGGGGGAGAAATCTGCACTGAACCTGTCAGCCAGTATGTTGGCAATGTCTGTAGGTTCAGTGATATTTACATCATTTCGAACTAATTCTGAGCATATCTGGGAGTTTCCTCCCAGGTGTCAAACATAGGTAAAAAAGGCCTCATGATTGTCCCTTGAGTCCTGAGTGGGTTTACTCTCAAAATTTGCCTTGGATGATTTTATGGGGGAACTCAGTGTTTTACTCATAATGAGCAGGGGTGTCTTCCCTTCTACGGATTTCACTCTATCTTGTAGTAGCTCCTTCCTTTTGTTGTAGAGCTTGTTTATGGCTGGGGTCCACCAGACTGGATGCTTGCCTGTGGTACAAAGAGTCTTTGTTTTGTTTGGGATTGCCTGATCCATGCAGTCCTGGAGGTGCTGGTAGAAGGCATTTGTAAGTGATACAGCGGCTTGGGTAATGGTGTCCGCTGGCTTGGGGGCCTTGAAAGAGACCACACCAGTCTTTAGAAGTGTGAAGTCGGCTTTTGAGAAGGACTTCACTGTTGTCTTTTCTATCTGGGGTGGGGGTGGGATGTGGACTCCCACTGAGATTAGTTCATGATCTGATCTCACCAATGATGGGTATACTTTTGGTGTTGAACATTGTGACCCCATGTTCGTGATGATGAGTTCTAGTATGTTGTCTCCTCTTGTGGGGATGGTGACTAGTTGTTCCATGGCATTTGAGTGTATGAACTCTAGGAACCTTTGGGCTAGAGTGTTGGGGCTTGAGTAGTGATCCCAGTCTATATTTGGATAGTTGGAATCACCCAGTATGATGGTGTTCAGAGATACATTTATCCCCTCCAGTGTTTTCAGGAAAGCTGTGTGAGGTACCTGAGTTTGAGAAGGTGGCCTGTAACATGCTACAAACTGCAGAGCAGTCTTGCCTACGGTTAATTGCACCTGGATGGTCTCCGATGCATCGTGTGTTGCCACCAACCTTGAGGTGAGGGTGCCCTTGATGAATATGGACACCCACCCTCCTTTCTTGGTGTTGTCCGGATTTTGGGGCCGGAACGCATGATATGAGGTAACACCCGATAGTGCCGGGGTGCTGTCAGAAGCCGTGAACCAGGTTTCAGTCACAGCACAGACATCAATGTTCTCCATACTGAGAAGGGCATTGAGTGTGTGCAGCTTGAGGTTGAGACTTCTGGCATTGAGCAGCATTACCCTTAGTGTTTTTCCTTTTCTGTGTTCTAGGGTGGTAGGTGTAGAATCTGATTCTTGCATAAAAAAGGCACAATGGGGGTGGCAAGAGCCTCAGCCAAAATCCGGAAGCCCAGGGGTGACAGGTGCAAGCCATCCCTTGCAAATCAGCGTGGCCTGTCCAGCATGTCATCCCAGGCAGACAGACATTGGACCCCCTTTGAATGACACCATAGTTTAAGCCAATTATTACAGCTGATCATCTTGTCTCTGTTTATGTGGCATCATACTTGGTGAAGGTAGGATACTGCTCAAGGTCAGGGTCATACCTGCCTGGCCTACATAATCAGAGAGATCCTCTATGTCTCTTTTCATGTAGTCCAGGGAGGTACATCTCAGGTCATTCACACCAGCATGGATAATGACTGAGTCAGACTTGTACTTGCAGTTGAGTGACCTGAGTGCTTGCATTATGTGGTGGATTCCAGTGCCCGATAGGCAGCTTACTGTGAACTCCTCCGTACTAGATCTGGTGAGCGGGACGTCAGTGTGTCTGACTATGGAGTCACCTATGACAAGTGTGTCTGGCATTGTGTTTGGCCTTAAGGGCTGTGACTGTTTGGCACACTGACTCTGTGGTCTATGTGTTGCATGTGCTGTGCCCTGTGGAGGCAGTTGTGTGGGTATCTGCTGTGGTGGCCTCTGCTGTTTTGGTAGAATTCTGATCAGAGCCTCCGAGTATGTCTTTGTGTGTCTATGTGTATGATTTTAAGTTGTGATAGTGCTATGTGAGACTAGGTTTGTGGTGTGTGTGGTTACCTTCACCTTCTCTCTGGTCTTGCTAGTCCTATGTTGAGAGAGCTCAGCCTCCACTTTGGCTATATAGTTGCATCTCTCACATGTATTTGTGTTTTATGGGAGAAGGAGAGGGTTGTCAGTGTACATGAGGCAATTGTAACATTGCCTCAGTATTCCCAGGTTCACCAGCTGAGCAGGAGAGGACACTAGAAACTGATCCCTAGACATGCTAGAAGGAATAGACAAAACAATGTTGGATTACAGGGAGATATCAAGCCCCCCAAACCACATTATAGTGCTTGACTGACAATACCTACACATATACCATAGTTTCATAGTTTCATAGTTTACTACTAGGCTATCTGCCCTAGTGCATGTATAAGCCTAGCCATAGTGATGTGGCTATTGCCACCCCTTATAGTGGTAATAAGTGTACAGAATAGATTCCGCATATTGTGCCTCTGACTTAGTAGTGACACATTATGACCCCCTTACGTAATTGAATAACTTGACTGTGCCTCTGTCTAGTCTGTGCCTCTGTCTCACATGCAGTTGTCCAGATGTCTCTTGAAGAGAGTCAGTGAGGGACTCTGTCTAACATGAACTGAGATACTCTGCTAGAGTGTGAGATGCCTCTGAGTTATGACTCTGTCCCTCCAGCATGTCCTATACATGTATGTGCTGAGGTTCAAATCTTTAGCTCTCATGGTTCTGGTGGATTTGGATTGCTTGCAGTGGAGCATGTCCACCAAATCCTGATTGGACATGGTCTTGTATGTCAGGCATAGGTCACCTGTAAGTATGCGGTATGACACTGAATAAAGCTGGATTTCCTTTATTCTGGAAGCATATGACATGTGTTGTAGACCCTGATCTTCATGGTAAGGTACTTTTGGGGTCTCTCCAGCTGTTGCAAGTGCTGGGTGAGGTACATACCAAATGGGGCTTTGTATTCAATCATGGGCCTGATAAGGGAGAAGTATAGTGGTACAATGACCTCCTTTGATCTGGATGGAAAACCCTCCATGATAAGGTGGGCAAGATAGAAAGTCTTTCTAACCACTTTGGCAACATGGGTGTCAAACGAGATGTCACTATCTACACATGTCCCCAGGTGTCTGATTTGTTTTCTGTGCTCAGTGGGTTGCTGTCTATGTATTGATCTGTGGGTACTTTGTTCCTCCCAAAGGGGATGACTACACATCAGTTGCATTCAGTTTCAGGCCATGAGTCCAGCACCAGCTATCTGTCTCTTTGTGACGGCATTCTGTAGGATGTGTGTGCCAGCTGATGTATTCACTATGGTGCCTAGGTTGCAGTCATCTGCAAACTTTGTCAGCCACAACCCTCCTATGTTTGCTTTCACATCTGAAAAGTAAATACCAAATAAGAGGGGTCCCAGGACACATCCTTGTGGGACACCACCTGTGACTGGCTTTGAATCTGACAAGGCACCTGCAATGTTGACTTTATGGGTTCTGTTTCTTAGCCATTTTGCAACCTATCCTGTGACATATGGCGTTATATTTCAGCTGTTGAGCTTGTCTATGATGCCTGAGTGGGGTATTGTGTCAAAGGCCTTAGCCAAGTGCAGGTAGGCTGTGTGGACTGCGTAACCCTCATCAATGGCCCTACTGACAGTTTCATACTAGTCAACTAGGTGCAAAAGGCAGGATCTGCCCTGTACAAAGCTGAACTGGGTGGGATCAAGGGTCTGTAGGTCACCAATGTCTCTGTGTAAGAGCTCCATAATGACTCTTCCCATAGCTTTGCAGACAAGGCTGGTTAAGCTTGTGTGGTGGTAGTTGCCAGGGTCTGTGGAGGCATCTCCTTTGTGGAGTGGGACCACTGTTGCCGTACGCCAGTGTTCAGGTACATATCCTGTAGCAAGGCTAAGGTTAAATAGCATTTGTATATACGAGTCTAGATCCTTCTGGAGTTCACATAGCATGCAACTGGGGATACCATCAGGTCCCATTGATGCTGTGTACTTGTCTTTGCTGAGTGTGGCTCTCACATGGACATCCAAGATGACAGTGAGGTTACATACAGCTGTGATAACTATCTTCTTTTGGGGGTGAGGGAGGGGTTAAATTGCACTGAAGCTGTCTGCCAGAATGTTGCCAATATCTGTCAGGTCACTGGAATATATGTTGTTGTGTACCAACTCTGAGCATATCTGAGGGTTCCCACCCAGGTGTCTGACATAACTGAAGAAAGCAGTGTGGTTACCTTGATTGTCTTTGGTGATTTATGTCCCCAAGTTGACCTTGGATATCTTTATGAGAGAATGTAGCTTTCTACTAGTGCTGATCACAGCTGTCTTCCCTTTTGGAGATGTAGCTCTGTCTTGCATTAGTATCCCTCATCTGTTATACAGTTTGTTTATGGCTGGGGTCCACCAGACAGGCCACTTTCCCTTGGTGGAGAGGGTCTTGTTTTTATTTGTGATTTCATGGTCCATGCTTTCTGACATCTAGCTAAGGGGAGGTCATTGTGGTTCTGCAGTTATCTTTCATCAGCATTAGAAATGACCACAACGGCCCCTGTGGGGTGTACCTCAGCAGACACATCCAGCAACTGTAAAGTCCACAACAGTGCCTCACCAGGAGTATGAAAGAGCTGGTACACATGTAATGTGTCGCCTGATTAAACAGAGTGCAGCTCCACACACTGCCATGCTGTCCACCCAGACGCAAGCTGTGCCTGATGTAGAAAGCCATGTCCAAGCTGGAATCAATGCACATGCTGCACCTTGTACAATCTGAATGGCAGGGAGCTATGCACACGAGGGACCTGAACCCCAGCACTGACATACATAGAACAAGCTGTACTGCATTATCCATAACACAGAAGCCACCCCCACGCATGAGTAAACTACCAGTACAGGTTATCCATAGAGTCACTCGTTGATTCTCCTCAACAGGAATCCTAATGAGTGGATGGGAGATGGTAGGTTTACCCTGGGTATCAATGTTATGTCACAGGTAGACAGGGGCACAGTATACTAAACAAGACATATGTCATGGCAAACTACACTTACAATGTGTTGACGGACAAACACACTCTCCGACTAGCATTAGAAATGGCCTAGGGCACATCGGTAGTGCCAATGTACACCCATGTTGTGGAATACACTACTGATGTTGGATGAGGCTGTTGTAAGTAGTTCACATCTGAACATAATGCAACATGGTCAGATAGATTCATAGGTACATAGGTTTATACTAGGCTATCTTCCCTAAGGCAGTTATAAGCCTAGCCCAGAGTTTGTTGGCGTACACCACCCCTTATATGGAAACAGTACTGTGCCCATTAATTTGACGTGCCTCTCTCCAACAGTGACACAGTGACGATCCCCGGGGTAAACCTATGATCTCCCATCCACAGGTCAAGATACCTCTTGAACAGAGCCAGCAAGGTGCTCTGCCTCACATGGACCGGGATTGTATTCCACAGCATAGGGAGTCTCCGAGTGATAAATCCATCCCTCCAACATGTCCAACGTACATCCATGCTAAGGTGTAAGTCACTTGCACTAGTGGTTCAGGTGGATCTGCCGATTTTGAGGTGGAGCATGTCCATTAATTCCTGTTTGGACATGGCCTTGCATGTAAGGCACATGAAACCTCTAAGCAGACGGTATGTGACTGAATAGAGCGGGAGTGTCTTCAATCTGGCAGCATATGACAGATGTTGGAGTCCCTTTATCCTTTTGGTGGGGGACATTCAGGGTCTCTCCAATTGCTGCAGATGTCGGGTGAGATACATCCAGAATAGGGCATTGTACTCGATCACCGGTCTGATAAGTGAAGAGTACAGGGGAACAATGACCCACTAGATCTGGATGTGAATCCCTTCCTGATCAGGTGGGCAATGTAGAAGGTCTTTCTAGCCACTTTAGCAACGTGAGTGTCAGAAGAACGGTGACTGTCAACCTGGGTCCCCAGGTCCATGATAACCTCCTCTGTGCTTAGAGGATTCTCACCTATATGGTAGCTTGGGGTTACCTTGCTTTTCCCGAAGGGTATGACTACACATGTTGTGCAATTTGACTTCAGGCCATGGCTCTGGCACCAGCTATTAGTTTCCATGAGTCCCTTCTGAAGGATATCCGTGTCTGATGCACTGTCCACTATGGCGCCCAGTGTGCAGTCATCTGCAAACTTTGTCAGCCAAAGTCCTCCCATGTTGGCCTGTACTTCTGAGAAGTAGATGACAAACAATAGGGGGCCAAGGACTGAGCCCTGTGTGACACCACTTGTGACCAGCCTGGAGTCTGACATAGTGCCAGCAACTCTAACCCTGTGGGTCCTGTCCTTAAGCCAGTTTGCAACCCATCTTGTGACATATGGGTTTACATTTCAGTTGGTAGGGTTTTCTACAATACCTGAGTGGGGTATTGTGTTGAACGTGTTTGCAAGGCCAAGGTAGGCTGTATGGACTGCCTTTCCCTCAACAATGGTCTTAGTGACCGTTTTGAAGATGTCAACCAAGTACAAAAGGCATGATCTGCCCTTGACCAAGCCAAACTGGGACGGGTACAATGTCTGCATGTCCCTATATCTTTGTTTATGAGCTCAATTATGATCCTCTCCATAGCTTTGCAGACTAGACTTGTTAAGCTTATGGGGCAGTAATTACCAGGGTCTGTAGAGGCACCGCCTTTGTGCAGATGTGCACAACTGGACCCTAACCAGGCTGTTGTGCACACTATGGAAATGTAAAGCAGTGATAGGACTAAAGCCCAGGATACTGACCACCACAGTGAAAGTACTGAACCACTACACTATACAGTACTACAGTGTTAGGTCAGTTTGAATGGATGTTGACAATTGTGTGCAAAGTATCCCATGCAAAACCTGCAGGCACAGTATACTCCCTGTTGTGTTCACACAAAAAGCATTTGGACAGTAACTACACAACATGGCACAGAACACACAACCATAAACTGGAGGTATTTGTTGAAGGTCACACTCATCCACAAATGTGATGGGCTGCAGAGTTCAACATATGGAAAGCTCACACTGGGCATGCTCACACACTTAGATAAATGAGACATCTTTCACACAACATGCCATGGGAAGGCTGAACTGGGCATGCTCACACACTTAGTCCAAATGTTACTCTTAGCAACTGTGAAAACACACCAGAGGATGCTCATTCCCCTTTCTAGACACTGATCATGTCAGCACCCTATAAGTATATCAGGAGAAAAGGAATATTCCAGTAATCTGAATAGCATGCTCTGCTAATGCGTCTGTTTCTAGTGTCATAACATAGCTAGGTAGGGGTTTGAATCCAGGAAGGGGGGTGAGTGTAAGTGTGTATGAAAGGAACATCCCTTTTGGCAACTGTGTAAACACACCACAGGATGCTCATTCCACTTTCTAAACTCTGATGATGTCAGCACCCTATAAGTATATCAGGGGAAAGGAAATCTCCCTGTAATGCGAATAGCGTGCTCTGCTGATGGGTCTGTTTCTAGTGTCATAACATAATTAGGTAGGGGTTTGAATCCAGCAAGTGTGTATGAAAAGAACATCCCTTTTGGCAACTGTGTAAACACACCACAGGATGCTCATTCAACTTTCTAAACTCTGATGATGTCAGCACCGTATAAGTATATCAGGGGAAAGAAAATCTCACTGTAATGCGAATAGCATGCTCTGCTAATGCATCCGTCTCTAGTGTCATAACATAGTTAAATAGGGGTTTGAATCCAGCAAGTGTGGGTGAAGGGGGGGGTAAGTGTGTATGACTGAAATATCCCTTTTAGCAACTGGGAAAACACACTACAGGATGCACATACCCCTTTCTAAACGATATCACAATTATTTATGGCTTTTGATTACAGACATGCCACGTGTGTTTTGCCCACACAGAATGCCCATGTGTGCGGGTTGTCCCTCACAATAATGCATGACATTGATTAAACCAGTTATGGCAATGCACACATGATGTTTGTGTGTGCCAAATACACATATATACCTGTGACCTTCAATAGTTACCATGTGTGATG
Organism: Protopterus annectens; assembly: GCF_019279795.1. NCBI lineage: Eukaryota > Metazoa > Chordata > Ceratodontiformes > Protopteridae > Protopterus > Protopterus annectens. The sequence continues at coordinate 1,159,827,715 of NC_056735.1, read as the reverse complement.
CCTGCCACATGTGAATACATGGTATTTACACAGGGTAACATTATGACTGTGGTCTTCTGTGCAGGTGCTGCATGTGGGATGTGTATATACAGTGTGAGATGTAGATGCTATCAGCCTAGTAGTGAGGGATACACACCTGGTCTGGGGCATATAGTCTACCTGTTGTTGATGAACAGGTGCTGCATGTTTTCACCTGTTGTGGGAGTGGTAAGACGTTATTCCATAGCAATGCAGTGACCGCATGCTAAGAACCGTTCAGCTAGGGTGTTGTAGCTACAGTGATTCATTAGCATTCAGTAATATGTCAGAATCCCTGGTGAGGGTCTGATGCCAACCAAGGTCAGGGTTCTACCAGCCTGTGTCACTTGCTCAGTGATCCCTTCCATGTTCCCTATCATGTATCCCAGTGAGGGACATCCCACATCAGCTGTGGTGGCATGGACAATGACTGAGTCATATGTGTCCATGCATCTGACTGACCTGTATGCTTGTGTTATATGGTGGACCATAGTGCCCCATGAGCATATCACTGTGACCTACACCTTGTCCAGCCTGGTGACATGTCCTCACTGTACTGGACAATAAAAGTACCTAACACAACTGCAGCAGTAGTGTTGTATAGCTGTACAGACTGTGCTTGTTTGGCACACAGGATTTGTGTGCTATGTGTTATGCGTGCTGTGTGCAGGCCTAACGTATGTCTGTGTGCCAGCTGCAGAGATGTCTGCCAGTCATGCAGGATGCTATCCTTAGGCTCCACGAATGGCCTGGTGTGCTTCCATGCTTGTATTGCTGTCAGTGTAGGTCCACATCAGATTGGTATTGCTGTCACTGTAGTATTTCATGCCACCTGACAGGTTATGCCAGTACTGGGTTCAGAGTGCTTAGTCCACAGTTTGGCCATGTGTTTCCATCTCATACATGTGTTGTACATCTATGGGTAGGGGATAGGGTTGACTGTGTACATGTGGCAGCTGTGACATTACTACATGACACACATATTCCACAACTGTACCATAGAGGTGACTGACAACTGACCTTTGCACATGCTACCATAGTATTGAGATTGCATTGGTGATTAACAGCACATAGGGCCAATGGTGAACAAAATACATAGGTCCATAGGTTCATACAGGGATGTCTGCCCAGGGCATGTATCCACCTAGCCAGAATGTGTGTGGCTTTCACCATGCATTGTAAATCTATCTTGCTATGCCCTTTTCCAAGGTTAGTATACTGTGCCTCTGTCTAACAGTGACACATAAGTGATACCAGGGTAACCCTACAATGTCACATCCAGTCATTAATATCACTCTTGAAGATAGTCACTGAGTGACTCTGCCTAACCTCTATTGGGATAATATTCCAGAATGAAGGGAGCCTCTGAGTTATGAATGTGCCCCTCCAGCATGTCCTATGTATATCACTCCTGAGGTTCAAGTCTTTCCAGCATGTATCCTGATGGGATCTGGATATTCTGAGGTGCAGCATGGCTATTAAGTGAGGGTTTGACATGGCTTTATATGTCAGGCACAGATTGCCTATGAAGAGGCAGTATGCCACTGAGTAGAGCTGCTGTTTCTTTAACCAGTCAGTATGTGGCATCTGTTTGAGCCCTTTGATCCTCTTGTCGAGGTACGTATGTGGTCTTTCCAGTTGCTGCAGGTGTCTGGTAAGGTGCATGCCGACAGGGTCATTATAGTCAATTATGGGCATGATGAGGGATGAGTAAAGGGGCACAATGTTCTCCCCTGATCTACATGTGGATCCCATCATGATGATGTGGCCCATATAAAATGTTTCCCTAACCACTTTGTCCATGTTGTTGTCAAATGGTCGAATGCTATCAACCTGTGTACCCCAAGGTCCATAATTCCTTCGTCTGCACTTAATGGATTAACACATATGTGGTACTTTGTGGTCACTTTGTGTTTGACAAAGGGGATGACTATACGCTTTTTGTCATTCACCTTGAGGCCATGGCTGTGGCACAAGTCGTGTGTTTGCAAGAGGCCCTTTTGGAGGATGCGTGTGTTAGCTGGAGAGTTGATTATGGCGTCCGGTTTGCAGTCATCTGCGACTTGCTCAGCCACAGTACTTCCATGTTGGCCTGTACCTATGATAAATATATAATGGACATGACAGCTCCCAGGGCTGAGCCTTGTGGGACACCACTTGTACCTGGTTTGAGGCTGACATGGCTCCAGCAATTCTAACCATGTGTGTTCTGCTCTTGAGCCACTGTGCAATATCCATAGTGACATAGGGGTTAATATGTACACTGGTGAGCTTCCCTAGAATGCACAAGTGGGGTATTGTATCAAAGGCTTATGCAAGGTCCAGATAGGCTGTGTAGACCTTCTTCCCCTTGACAGTGGCCTTGGTGACTGTTTCAAAGAAATCAAACAGGTTTGAGAGGCAGGATTTGCCATTAACAAAGCCAAACTGTGTATGGTGACATGTCTGTAGGTCCCCAATATCTATATATGTGAGGTTCATGATGATCCTTGCCATAGCTTTGCAGACCAAGCTATTCAGACATATGGGGCAAATAGTGTCCAGAATCTGTTAAGGCACCACCTGAATGTAGAGGGACCACTGTTGCTGTACGCCACTCTTTGGCCACATATCGTGTAGTAAGGCTGGGATTTAACAGTAGTGTTATGTCTGGGTGTAGCTCTTCTTGTGGTTCATGTAGGAGACAGCCTGGGACACTGTCTGGTCCCATTGATGCAGTGTTTATTGCTTTGGAGAGGGCAGCTCTTACCTGAGCATCTGTGATGTCAGGGGGGGAGCACTCTGCTGCGAGACATATTTGCCCTTTTGGTGTGGTGGGGGGGAGAAGGCAGCAGTGAACCTGTCCACTAGGATGATGGCAATGTCTGTGTGTTTTGTATTTCGTGTGACATTTTGGATTACCTCTGAGCATATCTGGGTATTACCACCCAGGTTCCTAACATAACTACAGAAAGCCTTGTGATTATCCTCAGTGGCTTGTGGAATCTTCTCTCAAAGATGGCCTTAGACAATCGTATGGGTGCCTGTAGTTTTCTTCCAATACTCATCAGTGATGCCTTCACATTTTGGGAGTTAGTTGTATCATGTAGTGGCTTCATCCTTCTATTGTATAGTTTGTTTATGGCTGGTGTCCGGCACACAGGACGTCTGCCTTTGGAGGATTGGGTCATGCTTTCATATGTGGTTGCATGATCCATGCATTCCTGAATGTGTCTATAGAATGCCTTTATACAGGTATCTGCAGTCTGGTCCATATTTTCAACAGGCCTGGGGCCTTTGAAGGTTTCCACATCATTTATGAGGGGTGTGAACATGCTTGACATGAGCTGTTGACTGACGTCCCACCATCCAGACTGAGCAAGGTGAGGGTCACATTTAGCTACCTGTCGGGTGATAGAATGTGCCACATAACACAGGCACACAGGTCACTCCACAGCAAGTACAACTATGAGGCAGTCATTGTCCATGCTGGTGCAAACAACCTGAGACGTACCTCCCTGGACCACATGGAAAGAGACACAGAGGAGCTCTTACAGCACCCTCTCAAACTCAGGACTCCCACACAGCCTTCATGCTCACACAGGAGAGTATAGATTTCTCTGCAAACACCATCATACTGGGTGACGTCAGCTACCCAAACATAGACTGTGAACATTACACAAGCCACAATACCCAAGCTCTAGGGTTCCCATAGATCAGACAGACATTCTTTAGCTATAGAACAGGTAATCAACCTTCCCACAAGAGGGGCAGATATACTAGACCTGATCATCACAAACATGAGTACAAAATGCTCACCACTGGAAGTATATCCCTCATTGTTGCAATCGAACCATATACTAATCACACTGGAGTACTGGATCCCCCACATATGCAAACCTCGAACACATCTGTGTGTGTGTGGGAAATGCCCCTATTAGCAACTGTGACAGTACACTACAGGATGCAGATCCCCCTTTTGAAACACTGATGATGTCAGGACTCTATAACTATGTTACCTGAATTAAAGTCCTCCAGTAATTCGTATAGCACGCTCCGCTAATGCGTCTTTCTCCAGTGTCATAACATAGTTAGGTAGGGGTTTGAATCCTGCAAAGGGAATGTATGTGTGTTAGTACAAGTGGGGTTTACGTGTGTGCATAATGCTGGGAGGGATAAGTGCCTTTTGCCAACTGGGAGAACACACTACAGGGTGCACATCCCTCCTCCTACACACAGATGATGTCAGCACCCTCTAAGTACAGCATTAGAAAAGATTTTTCCTACTAATGCAAATAGCACACTCTGCTAATGTGTCTGCTTCTGCTGTCATAACACAGTTAGGTAGGGGTTTGAATCTTGCAAATGGAAAGTATGTGTTTTACTGTGGGTGGGGTTAGTCTGTGTGCACAATGATGGGGGTGGGATGTGGCTTTTGCCAAATGGGGCTATGCACTGCAGGGTGCACATTTCCCTTAACAAGCAGTGATGTTGACAGCACCCTATACAAACAAAACTACAAAAGAGAAGGTGGTGGTACCAATAACACATGTAAGGTAACACTTCTTCAAGTAATGTCCACAAAGCAGTAGGATAAGCGAACAATTCTTTTACTCTATACAAACAACATGACAACAGACAACTGCCAGTACTCAGTATAGTGTTACATGCTACTGTAACACGCACATGTACCAGAATATACCTAGATAGTGTTTTGAAGCCTGAATGTGGCAAGTGTGTGGATGTGGGATGTGTCTGTGTGTGCATTTCCATATGGGAAACATGTTTGATGTGGCAATCAGGGTACCACAGTACCTGATGCACATTACACCTTTGAACTGATGAGGTTGCCTGCACCCTGTGAGTACAGGTAGAGAGGAGGAAATCAGTAGTAATCAACATAGTGCACTTCTCAAATGTGTACCTGTCATGTATCGACAGCTACTCATGTAGGGTAATAAATAATGGGAATGGCAGGTGAGTGTGTGCATGTGTGGGGTAGCAGGGTGTGTGTAAATGCATGTGTGACAGAACAGATACATATAGCTGAATCTACATAACAGCACATGATGTGCATTCCCATAGTCAATGGTAGCATGTGATGGTGTGCAGCTGGTACACTTTGGTAAGTAGTATGGGTGCAGATAACAATTGAGGATATTCATACAGTTACTGCAGCAGGACTGCTGGGATATACACACAATCATAGTGGAACAGTGAACAGTTACCAACATGTTACTACTTATACACATCTATGTAGTCACCCTGTGCATCAGCAACGTGTTTACCTTTTCCTGCACCAATGTTGTAGTATGCAGGAGGTGGCACAGTGTCATCATATGCACAGGTTGTGGGTTAGGTATGCCCAAGCCAGCCACTGGTAACACCAATTGACATGTGTGTGTATGTGTGTTTGTGAGGGGCAGCAGTACAGGGTGGACCGGTGTTGGTGCAGTGTGTGTGTGTATGTGTTTGTCCTAGGTGTTAGATTTCTGCATGTGTGTAAGCACGCACACAGTCCCACATAATGGCTGCCATGTACAGGGTTTTGTGGACAGCCACAGACTGCACCTGTCAGGTCATCCAGATCAGTATCTGTGGGCACGGACACGGTACCTGTGCCTGGCAGGGGTGCTACGGGCCGTATCCGGTACTAACCCAGACTGGGTACTGTCATCGGAAGCGGGGGTGTGTTGACTGGACACAGTTCCCTGTTGGGACTGTCCAGAGCCACGTGCACGTGGTCTCCTGGGGCGTCCTGATGACAGCACAGACCCAGCATTGCTGGTGCTGGTGCTGGCACTTGAGGTGCATGAGTGGGCCTGTTGTCGTCCGCGGCCACTGCCAGCTGGTGCTGTTGCTGGCATATGGCCACATCGACGTCGCAAACGCACACCATCACCCTGGCCCATGGACATCTGGTTGTGGAGCAGCTGTTGTATGTCCCCACAATGTCTGTCAACGACATCTGTGAAGTTACGGATAGCATTCGCAATGTCACGCATGCCGTCTGTCATGGCTGTGCGACATGCTCTCAGCTCCCTCAGACCCTGTCTGGTGTACCTTTCCATACGTGCCTGTGCCTGCATAACAGTCCGAAACATAGTGGAGGTTGACATACCTCCTTGGGCACGTCGGCCAGAGGCAGTACGGCCACGGATGCCCCCACGAGAACCCATGGGTGACTGTCTGTGTGGTACCATTGGAGGACCCTGCTCATGGCTGCCTTGTGGGGATGCATGTACCACAGGTACCACATTACCCTGATCTATGCCCACTGCATACTGTCCATTACCTAGGGACAATGGTGACAAAGGATGTAACGGCAGGATGACTGTGCGCATTGACGGGGTTGACAGCTGTGTACTGTCAATTGGCTGACCAATGGCGGACCCAGACACACCTTCCTGCACCATTACAGACATTTCATCATCATCAGTACCTGGGGCACAAGATTCAGGTTCCCTGCTGCAGGTCACCAGAGCAGCACCAGAACCTACGGGAGGAAAACAGGGAACACAGATTACAGTCTCAACACATATTTGACAGAGATGCACTTCAATACTAATGCACACATTCAGAAATGGACACATGCACTCATGGACACAAACACACATGCACACATGGGCACAGGCACACTCGCACACATGCACACCCCACAGTAAACACACACATCAGTACTGTGTTACACTACTCTTACTATTGTTAAACTGTGTATTGCAGGTATTATTAAACACACTCACCAGCATGTATACTACAGAGTTACACTACTCTTACTAGTATTATAAATTGTTTTTCAGGTAATGTTAAACACACTCACCAGCATGTATGGCCTGCTTCATTGCTAGATGAGAGGGACCTGGAAGTATGAAGAGAGTAATGCCAGTGGGCACAAGTGTGCCATTTGTTTTGCACATGATACAGTACAGTAGTACACTAGTTCCCTTATACACATCAGCTGCTCATAATGTCTGTATCACACATGCACAATTACATATCATGATGACAGATACATACCACATGCATACCTTATGCGTGCATGAAGTAACAGTGTACAGAACAGTCATATGTACATACCAGGAGTTAACTCTAATCTCCCCCTTACCTCTCTTCAAACAACAACTCAAACTGTACTTCCAAAACCACTGGCTTTCTTCTTGTAGTACTCCAGGCTAACGTCCCTCTCCCCACCCTCTCTTTACCTTTAACCCCTCATTGTGCATAAAAACTAGCTTCTACCCTGTTTCTTTCCCCTTGATGTCCTTCTATGCTCTGACCTACTTCTCCCATCCCTCCCACCTCCTCTTGACTGTCTTCCTTCTTTTCCTCACTTCCCTTCTTGACTCCTGCCTCTTCCCTATTATTTTATCTTTCATAATCCTTCTACTTCTCTACCCTTCTGAGCTTTAACTATTATCTATATGGCTTTTGCCTTATTGCATAACCATTATGTTTTAGGTAGAATTGCTTTGAAACCGACAGTACATTGTGTATGACTTTAAACTGTTTGAGTTCCTTAAATGTATGTTGATTTAATTAACAAGCTGGTGTATATTTCTATTATTTTGGATGTCTGTATTAACAACTTGTCTGTCTGCCTTTATTATGTTATGTGTGGAGCTTTTCTCCCCAGGCCTCTACTGAAAATGGGCATATATCCAGCTAGACTATCTCGGTCAACAAATGTAAAACTAATAACAATAAATAAATATGGCATCTTACCTGCACGCTCGGTGTCTTGCTGCTGTGTGGATCCAACCTTCATCATGATGCACGACTGCTGCTGTTGTTGTTCTGGGGCTGGATCCACAACACTTAGCAGTAGCCCCTCCTGTCTGGTGAGGGGGGGATGTGTGGCCACCCCCCCACCTGTGGCAACCTGTTGCCTGTGGATATCTGCAGCACGCTGGTGGACATTTCTAATCAAATCACTGCAGTGATGTCTCACCTGCTCATATGTACTATCATGCATGCCAACATCATTTATCCTGCTAACAAGATTTTGCCACAGTGCAGACCTCTCCTGCTGATTCTGGGTAGTGCGTGAGAACAGGATGGCATAGTCATGCACCAGGCTCTGGTGGATCGCTTCATCCTCTGCAGCAGAATATGCGGGGTTCCTTTTCGGAGCCATGTTCCCCTGGAAAGGTACACAAACAGGTTATCAGCATAGTATCTCAGCAATACATGGTACACGTTCTATACAGGGAGTATTAAATTGTACTTATTACTGCTTGGTTGTAACTTGATTAAAGTGCAGCTATCATTCTAAGTCATTTGGACTAAGCACTTGGCCTTCAGACCAGTTGTTTTACATTAGGGAGGTTTGTGGCAAGCACTGTGGTGGCAGGACACATATCTTTCATCCTTTGAAGTTGGGAACTGCTGATTGAGAGCCCAGTGTCCAAGTGTATTAGTTCTGGTATAGGCAGTTGGCCTTCAGGCCAGTTATTTAACATTAACAAGGTTTGTGGTCTGCACTCTTGTGTGACAATAGGCTGTACTCTGCCATTCATAGCTGGAAACATCTGGTTTCAGGTTTATAGTGCCTGCATATTTGAGCTGTATCTTACTGACATTGATACACCTTGTTTGCTGTAGCAAACACTACATCCAGGCCTCCTGAATCTAGCTTTGTTTATATGCTTGTTATTTGTTAGCTTGTTATTTCACTGGTACACTACTTCCACATAATACACAGCTTCTCAGCACTTCTGTGACTCACTACTGATATCTGCATTGCTTACTGTACGTATTTCCATGTTACACATGACAGCAAGTGACTGCTTGTCATTGTTGCATTTACTTAATTGTAACACATTGCACTTATGTTACCTGGCACTTGCTCACTGAAGCTATTACATCAGTCAGCAGTAGTAAGTGATATCAGTACACCCTCACTCCCCACTGGACCTTGTTTTCAATTATTACGGAATTCACAATAGTATTCTAGCATGTCCAAAGGTCAGTTGTCAGTCTCCTCCCCAGTCCAGCTGGTGAGTGTGGTAATCCAGAGGCAATGTTATAACAGCTGCATGTACACAGACAACCCCATCCTCCTAACAACAAATTCAAACACATGTGAGTGATGCAACCATATACCAAACTGGAGGCTAGGCTCTCTCTACTCAATACTGCCATAACCAGTCAGGTGGAGAAGGAAACCACACTCACTACAATTCCAGTCTCACATAGACCTACCACGACAGCAAAACGAACACATGATCACACATGAACATACTCGTAGGCTCAGACTACAGGTCTGCCTACGCAGCAGAGACCTCCTAAGCAGACACTCAAGCAACCACTACCATGGAAACAAACACGTGCAACACATATCACACAAAGCCAATGTGCTGAACACTCACAGCCATTAACAGTAAACAACACACCTCATACACCTGTACTAGGTGCCTCTATCATCAGGCACACTGACATCACATTCACCAGGCTTAACGAGGTGAGGGTCACAGTGTGCAACCTGTCGGGCACTACGACCCGCCACATAACACAAACACTCAAGTAACTCCAAGGCAAGTACAAGTATGACTCACTCAATGTCCATGCTGGTGTGAATGACCTGACACATACCTCCCTGGACTACATGACATGAGACAGTAAGGAGCTCTCTGAGCATGTAGCCCAAGACAGTATGACCCTGACCTTGAGTAGCATCTTACCCTCACAAAGAACGATGCCACAATATCAAGGCACGATGATCCCTTCCAACAATTGACTGACGTACTGGTGTCATTCACAGGTGTGCCAATGCCTGTCATCTTGGGGTGGTATGCTGTACAAGCCACAATGCTTTGCTAGGGACAGCTTGCACCTGTCACCCCTGGCCTATTGGATTTTGGTGCAGGCTCTTGCTACACCCATAGTGCCTGCATTAGGCAAGGCTCATAAGGCAAACCCACATCCATTCGTATCACAAAGGATGAGGAAGTAAGAGTGATGCTACTCAACACCAGAAGTCTAGACCTCAGGATACACGCGCTCAAAACCCTACTTAGCATTATGGACATCGATATCTGTGCAGTAACATAAACCTGTTTCAGGTTTCCCAAGAGCACACCAGCACTACCAAGTTATACCTGTTACCATTCTTGTCGGCCCCAACACTTGGACCAGACAACAAAGGAGGGGGAGTATCCATATTCAACGCAGATTCCCACACCTCCACATTGGTGGCAAAGTACCACATAGGTGTTAGGCCATTGAGTACAGAAGACGTAATTGGGGACCTGGGGAACAAACATGATAGCAGTCTGTCATTTGTCAACCACATGGCCAACGTGGATTGAAAGACATGTTATATAGCCCAGCTAATCATGAGGGATTCACATATGCGGCAGGGGAGGTCATTGTGCCTCTTTACTCATCCATCATCAGGCCTATAATTGCGTACAATGCACCTTTTGGGATGTACCTAACCAGACACCTACAGCAACTGGTAAAGGACAACAGTACCTCATCAAGAGGATCAAATGGCTCAAACAGATGTCATATGCTGCTCAGTTAAAGGAAATCCAGCTGGACTCAGTGGCATACTGCCTGTTCAGAGGCAATCTGTGCCTGCCATATACAGCCATGTCCAACCCAGAAGTAGTGAACATGCTGCACCTCAGGAAATCAGAGTCCCATACAGCCACATGCTCAGGAGACCTGAACCTCAGCACTGACATAAATAGGACATGCTGGAGGGGCATATTCCTAACCAAGAGGCTCCCTTCACTCTGTAATAAACTCACACTACAGGTTAGGCAGAGTCCCTCATTGACTCTCTTCCATAGGAATCTGGATGAGTGGATGGAGATCGTAGTTGTACCCCAGGTATCACTTCTATGTCACTGTTAGACAGAGGCACAGTATACTAACATCGGACAAGGGCATAGCAGCATAAATTGTAATTGGGTGGCGAAAGACAAACACATTCTACTAGGCTTATCAATGCCGTAGGGCAAATAGCCTAGTATGAACCTATGAACCTATGTGTACTGCTATAGTACTTCTGCCATATGTTGCATGTGTGTGTATTGTGGGGGATGCACAGGTAATGGCCAGATATTTCTGCACAGGCGACACATCTGAACCACTCTGGGTGTTCATCCCTACATACTGGATGTGTGTTGCCATCCAACCCTGTGATGTGGACACACATTACTCAGCCTGGATATACATATCCCAACAACACCACAAGCACAGTACACTACCTTGCTATGTATGCATGTAATTACACAGTTATTCACTAGTTATGACTGTGATGCTATCCATGCAGCCCATTGGGCCAGTGGAAGCCACAACACACACTGCTGGCCCCTTTGCATATGCTTACCACAGACATCCCACATACTGCATGTACTGTGCACACACATATCTAACCCAGAAAGTATGCACACCACTTATTTATCCTGTCCAGTGGACTACAGATACAGGCACATTGTATAACAATAGCAGGAGGCTACTGCAGCACAGGGCAGATTCACCTGAAGGCAAGGCATCTGTGGTCATCAGTGTTAAGATGCTTCACATTCACCAAATGCACAGATATTGGCAACATTGTTGCAGACAGTTTAGGTGCAGGTACCCCCCCCCCATTCTCCTACACATGTGGTATTAGTTATCACAGATGACTGTAACCTCCCTATCCTCTCACATGTCCAGGTGAGGGCCACCCTCAACATTGCAGAACACATAGCATCACTGTTACGAAATGGTATCCCTGGATGTGTGCTACGTTCACCCTGGAGGACATAGCACCACATGACAGACTGATATTAATCCCTGGCCATACTACAGGATATGTACCTGAACAGTACCATACATACACAGTGGTCCCACACCAATGAGGAGTAACCTCTACTGACCCTGGTAACTACTGCATCATATGCACAACTGGCCTTGTGTTCTAAGCTATGGAAGTTTTAAGTATGGGCAACATGTACAGCAATATTACATATGTATATATTTCAGGACTATGTACACACAACCTATCTCATGGACATACCTATAGATAGTGAACTATGATACATTTGGAGGTGTCACAGTAAACACAGTATTAACCTGCTACTTTGCATTACCTGTGTTTGTGGCAGCTGTTGCTGTGTCAGTGGTGCTGCTTGCTGCTTGCTGTTTGCTGCTGCTGCTGCTGGTTTTGCTGCTGGCTGATTGTATATTTTTTTATTTCTCTCTCTGTCTCTCTCTCTCTCTCTCTTTCTCAGTAGGTTTGTGCAATGACTGTATTGCATGTGTGGAGTGTGGGTACTGGATGCTTTTGTAGGTATCTGCATAGGTCCATGTGATGGCCTCTGCACCAATTGTAAGGCAGCATTGGCTAATTGCATACAGCCAGTTGTGTGCTGATTGCATGTCTCACTGTGATTTCAGGACAGTGCTATAAAAGGGTATGTGAGATAGGCGTTGCCCTTTCAGATTGTAAAGGCATGGACCATGCTGGTATGCTGTTGGAAAATGTTCTGTGAGTGTGAAGGTTAGTACATCTCTCATGCTTCATGCTGTGTTGTGAATTCAGGTTGCTGCATTTCTCTCACCTGTTCCCTGTAGTGAGTGTGTATGCATACTGACGCCTACGACTATATTTCATATGTATTGCTATATATACATATGTGTACATATACATACTTTCATATATGTACATTAGCTGACAATATTGGGTACAAGCTAACAATTTGCAGGGCTGTTTCTGTTAACACTACACTAGTATGGGAATCCAGTAATTGGGACAGTAAAAGTCTGCCTGACATGCTTTGGGTAGTACACATACTATATTGCCTTTATCTTCATTCCTACTATTACATGTTCCACTTATTTAGCACTATATTCCTGTATGAGAGTCATGGCTTACTGGTAGGTCATACAGACTAGTGTTACAATGGTCTTGTGGTAGGGCCTACTAGTATGCTTATATTTTGCTTTCAAATTGAGTATAGGGCCTATCAATCAGAGTGCTAGGGGCACCTTTAAGCAGTTAAAGGGTTAGTAGGTCTCACAGGAGTCAGGCTGTGTTGCAGATTCTGGTTGCTGCATTTATCTTCACTGTTTCCTGTAGTGAGTGTGTATGGATACTGACACCTACCACTATATTTCATATGTATTAATATATATATATATATATATATATATATATATATATATATATATATATACATATATATATATGTATGTATGTGCACATATACATACTTTCATATATGTACATTACCTTACATTATTATGTACAAGCTAACAATTAGCAGGGCTGTTACTGTTAACACTAAACTAGTATGGGAATACAGTCGTTCAGGCATTACAAATCTACCTGACATGCTTTGGGTAGTGCACATCCTATATCACCTATATATTGATTCCTACTATTACATGTAAAATTTATTTCAGCACTATGTTCTTGTATGAGAGTTATGGCTTAGTGGTAGGTCATACAGACTAGTGTTACCAAGGGGCTTGGAACCAACAGTAGGAATTATTTTCTTTCAAACTGAGTTTAGGACCTGGCAATCAAAGTGCTGAAGGCACCTTTACACAGTTAAAAGGGTTATTAAGTCTCACAGGAGTCAGGCTGTGTTGTAGATTGTGGTTGCTGCATTTATTTTCACTGTTTCCTGTAGTGAGTGTGTGTGAATACTGACACCTACAACTATATTTCACATGTATTAATATATTTATATATATATATATATATATATATATATATATATATATATATATATATGTGTACATATAATACTTTCATATATGAACATTACCTCACATTATTATGTAAAAGCTAACGATTAGCAGGGCTGTTTCCGTGAACACTAAACTAGTGTGGGAATCCAGTAATTCAGGCATTAAAATCTACCTGACATGCTTTGGGTAGTACACATCCTATATTACCTTTCTATTGATTCCTAGTATTACATGTTATATTTATTTTAGCACTATGTTCTTGTATGAGAGTCATCGCTTAGTGGTAGGTCATACAGTCTAGTGTTACCAGGGTCCTGGGTTTGAGAATGACAGTGGGAATTTATTTTTCTTTCGAAATGTGTACAAGACCTGTCAATCAAAAGTGCCAAAGGCACTTTCAAGCACTTAAAACCAGGTCTGCGCTCGTTTTGTGAGCTCACGCATGCACTGGCGGTGAGCTCCGCGCACACAAGCACACACCCGCGCTATTTTCTTTGAAAGAAAAGAAAAAGGGGTGACAGGAAAGTGGTGAAAAAGGGGTCACAAAGAGGGTAAGACAGAAGGGAAACAAGCTTGGAATTTGCAGGAAGGATGTAGGTGAGGCCCATAGCTGCCCATGTCTTACCCAGCAACAGCTGTGCATTTGTATGCAATTTGGTTTGACATTTGGAACCTTCCACCTCTGAGAGAGGTGTCAGGACAACATTAATATCTGTTGTACAGCCAATTGTAATTAACAGTTTCGATGTCCAGCGGACATGTGTGCAGCATGGACAGCTATGTATGGGGCGTAATTTTTTTGTGGGTACAGAGTGCCCTTTTTTTTGTTTTTTTATCAGGTGAGAGTGGTATGTCAGGTGAGGTAGTTGGTATAGCTGGGGAGGTAGGTTGGGTAGGTTAACAGACAAGACAGACAAGACGCATACAGGGGCGGTGTATGACACATGTGGGGGGGGTTACACAATTGACGGGGACGGAGGTTGGGATATCCATGGCACATGAGCCCACAGATGGCAACAGTGGAACTGATATCCCCACCCATAGGCTGTTGCCACTGTTCCTTCACAGCTCAGGATGGGGCTGTGCTGGGGGCTGTGCGGGTGGGACAACGGGCAAGCCCGTAAGCTGTGCCACCCGGGCCTCAAGCTGGCGTAGGGTCCCAAGGACAGAGTCTTGGATCTCCCTTTGCACCACAGACCGGACACCTTGGAGGGTGAGTGGACGTGCTCCTCCGGCCACACTTGCAGAGGGGGGACGGGCCCCATCCCCTGCAGCGCTTCCACCCGAAGGTGGCACAGAACCACTGGAGGAGGGTCCAGCCTGGGCACTAGTGCCAGGTGCACTCGCCAGCTGAGGTGGGAGAGGTGGGTCCGCTGCGACCTGCCTTCCCAAGCGTTCTAGGTTTGTGTGTATGTTATGTTAGTTTGGGTTAGTGGCATATTATCCCATTCAAATTAGTTGTAACAGCATGCATTGGTATTCCCATTAAACAAACACCCAGATATTAACACCATTGAACAATGGGCATATCAATATCACATGCATTATTTGAACAGAAAAACACAATTGAACAACATGCAGGGTTGATTAATGGCAACAGGCCATCAGGTTTGCCGGTTTGCAGGTATGACCAGGGCACATGCAACAACAGACATGCATATATTTTTGAAACAGGACAAATGTCCATGGTTAATGAAATGTTCACATACCAATATTTAGTGTTTTTTTTATTTGCAATTATAGGGTGGGGTGGAGAAAGAAAATGATGACACATTCATAAATTATACATTCATATACATTTGTAATAGAAACACAATTAACTTGTGGGTGATACTTTCCCACTGATTCTTACTTGACTGTCATGCTAGACCTGTTACAGATACATCACTATCCTGGTTATTTTGAATATGATCAGATTCATCATCCTGCTACACTTTGATGACAGGGCAGGGGACAGCTATGGATGTTTAGTATGTCAGACAATCATTCATTCTATCTGCAAATCGCTGACTGTGATCACCATATACAGAGTTTGGCCTGAACATTCAAGAGTCAGACACACTGAAATCAGTTTGGGATGTTAAGTTTTAATTCCCACATGCATTTATTTCTGTAGAACCACACTGAAGCTTATATATTCAGGAGTTATTACTACTTTATTTATTGATACATGACCCTTTCTGTCACTCTCACACATCCTGCTATTTCACAGTTCAGGTTGGTACTTCTAGGCTTTGTTCACATATTAGACCTGTGGTGATTCAAACACTTTCCAGCAGCCTCACTTCTGTCATGATTCAGCATTTCAACAGGGGATATATCTCACATGTGATTAACTCAGCTTCTGAAGCTGTACCCTTGAGACTACTGCAGGTTATACTACATTTAATTAATGGTGGGACATCTGTATTACAGAACTATTTATTTCTATCAGTTATATTTCCAGTTTCACTTGCATACTGACAAACTTGTTGCAGCCATACCTGCAGACTTTTACTTGCTGCTTGCACATTCTATTACTTTTAATCAATACACTGCAGTGTTCTGCTACGTGCTACATTATAATATTTATTTACAAGTACTAGGTGAGGTTACTAACCTGCATGGTGGCGCAGCACCAACCTCCGCTCATGTGCCATGCGATTCAGAGCGGACACCTGCAGCTGTAATACAAAACAAGTAATATTGGAATACACATCTCCTTGGTATCAGCTAGTTGAATTCCTTACATACATAAGTAAAATGTATCTTACTCAGTAGTGGGCGTTGGGCATATCCGGGCCTCCTGGATCCATTGGGTCAACTGGTCTTGCTTACGTCACTTCAGGTCCGCATGGTGGTGACGGACCTGCTCACCAGTGCGTGGAATGCCAGTAGCACTGGTCAGATCATGAGCCAACTGGTCCCATGCCTCCACCCTTGTACGCTCCCCATGAGACCTGGCCCTGCATGAGTTGGGCCTCATGATGGTGAACTAGGAGCCAGATCATGTATCTGGACTCCTCAACGCCCCACCGCTGTGCTCGAAAGCAACGTCCCTCCCCTACTCCACTCATTCTGCCTGCAGGTCTATTCTACAATCGTTTATGCTGTGTATTCCCGCCTATGGGGCTTATATATGCCGATTTTCCCGCACATTTCTATGATTGGCCATTTTGGAATTGTATCAACTTCACAGAAACTGCTTTATCATGCTCCATTTTGGATTACATCCTATATATATGCTATTTCTGCATTTCTAAGCACTGCTGTCATGGCTTAGTGGTTTAGTACCTTGACTCTAGTGCATGGTATCCTGGGTTCGAATCTAACCACTGACTTTTACATTTTAGGACTGTCTGGGAATGACTTCAGGACCTGTAAATCAATCATGCCAAAAGCACTTTTAAACACTTTAAAACCAGGTCTGCGCTCGTTTGCGCGGACCTCACGCATGCGCACCGCCGGTTAGCTTGTGGGAGCGTCGTGCAAACGGTGTGCACTGGGTTACACCTTAATTGGCTAGTAACACACATGTTAACCGTAGCGCAGCTGGTTGCACACAGTTTGAGCCTGTTAAACCAGTCCTTAGCTATGGGCAAGCTGTTTGCAGTTTGTGAAACACTACTTAGCTACGGGCACTCTCACTGCAGTTTAGCTATCAGTACATTTCTAAAGATTTTTATTATTGTATTACTTGCAAATATATGCTCCATTTCATTCCATTTTACAAAAGAAAATACTTTTACATTTGTACAATACTGTCTGGGGCCTTTTTAGTGCTTATTTACAAAAAAAAAAACGGTGTGTGGGCTCGAATCTTGCCTGCCTGCTCTCAAGCCGACAACTCTACCGCTATGCTATTACTTCTTGGCTTACTTTGCATATTTAGTTCTTATATCCTTTTCCACTTATTGCTAACTGCAGTTGCGCTAGTGGCACACCCGCGCACACAGTAGCAAACATTTACGGGGTTTAAAAAAAAAAACAGTTTTTATTTTCATTTTACAACATCTGTTCACTTTTTACATTGCTGGTCTGTGGGGGCATGTGTTGTGTAGTGTGGTTATTCACATTTCCATGGCTTCCCTCGTGGCTGTTTACTTTCAGCCATTCTAGACTTCTGGGGGCGTGTCTACAGACACGCCCCACGGACCGTGTAAGAGTTACAGTGTGATTCAGCATGCCTCATGCACCTCATGCATATGCATGACATGCTGACATCACACCGTTTAACTGCAGCCTCCGTGTAAGAGTTATAACTCTTACACAGAGGCTTCCTGAATCCTGCCCTATATCTCTCAAATGTCATAAGCTTTGTTGTTGATATATTTATCAACATATAATTCTCCTGTGGCAAAAACAAAACCACTGCACCAGATAAAGTCCAGACCAGGCTCCAAAAATATAATGCAAGAAATCCAAGCAGACAAAGGACATGCATGGCATAAAACCAAACAATTTATTTAGTAAAAGCATGCAAGTGCTTTCACGTAGTACTCCTATGCTTCATCAGACATAAAGTTCTATCACAAGCCTAAACATTTTAAACACTGTTAAACCAATCACTGCTAGAAACCTTTTCCCCTCCAATTAAGTAATTAGTGGAAACCAAGTGATTTAAAATAACCCAACACTTTAGCAAAATAAATAAATTTTTACTACGTTCCAACCACAACTTATATAATAGATTTCAGACATAATAAATAAAACATATATTACAGATATTTAAACAGTATAATATGCATCATACATAAACCATTATATCATGCTGTTGCAAATATACTGATGTTCTGGAAAATTTAATGTAGAACTACATAAACAAAGGTGAATCAGTCCTGACATCCACATAGTTAACCAAGTATACACCTTATATGAAGTTTACAATAAAAAACTTCTATGAAAAGATGTATATCTAACAGTCAAGGCAAAGAGAGTGTATAAAAAAAGAGGGGGGGGGTAGCAAACTCTTCTGTCCCTTATAATATATGTTTAACAGTGTTTAAAATGTTTAGGCTTATAATAGAATTTTATGTCTGATGAAGTGTAGGAGTACTACGTGAAAGCATTTACATGTTTTTTACTAAATAAATTGTTTGGTTTTATGCCGTGCATGTCCTTTGCCTGCTTGGATTTCTTGCTTATAATTCTCCTGTGTCCAAACAGTTTAAATTAGTCCACATGTTTTATTCCCTATCTGTGAGAGACGTAACCAGTTTACCCCTTTCAAGTCATTTGCATGCAGACAGTAAAGCACTTCAGATGGAAAAGCTAGATCTGAAAGATATGACGTAAGGAGGCAAGGGCCAGAGTCAGAGGTCTACATGACAACCATGACTGTAACCTAGAGTTTCACCTGTCCAACTGATGTATTGTATTTGTCATGTCCCATTTGTAAGCCATGCAGCTATCCATGTTAACAAGATTTCAGCAATACATAGTTGTTCTAATATATTGATTATTGATTTGTGTATGATCTTATCAAAGGTTGAAGTTGTCTATATAAATTACACCACAACACAACTTGTCATTTATAATTGTTATTGTATTATTGCAAACATCATGTTACAGGTAGTTATAGATTTATTTTCAGGCTATGCATACTGATATAGGGTTTCAAGTTCCAGTCTTTTCAATTCTGACAAAAAATAACCCAAAATAACATTCTTCCTTATTTTTCCACAAAAGGAAAGTGAAGGTATGGGTTTCTGTGTGTCTGGAGTTGTCCTGGTCCCCTTTCCCTTTAATATGGGTCTAAGAAGTGGAAGTTTCCAAACTTGAGGAATCTCTTCATACTTAAATGACCTCGTGAATAACAAATACAATGATGATGTAAGTTCATGCTGAGAAGTCTGTCTCCCTACCTCCCAGTCATCTACCTGTGTACTACAAGGTTCTATCCACGGTCCCCTCCTCCTCTTTAACACTCTCACCAACATCATCCACACATCCACACAACAGGCCTCCTTAGTACAGTTCCACACAACAGGCCTCCTTAGTACAGTATGCTGATGACTCCGCACTCATCTGCATATCTGAGAACATGGCACACTTCCAAAAAAATTACTCAGGAAACTTTAACAGCAATTGAAATCTAGCCTTGTAACTCACAACTCATGCTCAACCCTAAAAAATCCCTCTCACACGAAAAAAAAAACAAAATTTAAAGTCCTCTCTCTTGATAATATAACCATTAAAGTCACTTCTCATAGCAAATTATTGGGGATGATAGCAGATGATGATCTTAAATTCAACCTGAATATACAAAATTGCATGGGAAAAACTCATTAAAACTAGGGGTGCTTTATAGAGCCAAAAACGTTCTCACTGACACAACTAAAGCTACACTTGCCACTAATTCTCTCCTCCTGACATTTCTTTATGGCATTCCCATCCTTACTAACCTTAAGGCATCACAAAAATTGAAACTTGAACAGCAAATACCCCTTTCAGAAACCACCACTGCATAGCACTGAAACCCATAAATTCGTTAGAAGTACCCCATCAACTAACATATACACTCGGCTTCTTGCCACCTATAAAATTATCCAGAATCTATCTGCTTGTCCAGCACTAAATATCATTTTGCACAACTATGTTCATAGATTCATAGGTAGGTACTAGGCTATTGGCCCTAGGGCCTATACAAGCCCAGCCAAAAAGGTACCCTGGCTTTTGCCACCGAAGAAAATTATTTTCCTGTGCCACTGTCGAGCAGAGCCACAGAAGTGATCCCCGGGGTGAATTTCCTACTTCCCATCCAATCATCAAGATTTTTCTTGAAGAGTACTAATGAGGAGCTTTGTTTGATATAGATAGGTAGTTTATTCCAGAGTATGGGAAGTCTCTGGGACAGAAATCTATCCCTCCGGCATGTTCTGTTTATTGTGGTGACAAGGTTTAGGTCTCTAGAGTGTGTAGCTCAGAGGGATTGGGACTTCTTTAAGTGGAGCATGTCCAGCAGCTCTGGGTTTGACATAGCTTTGTATGTTAGGCAGAGATTACCTTTGAGTAGGCGATATGCGACAGAGTAAAGCTGGAGTTTTTTGAGACGGTCTGCATAGGGTATCTGCTTGAGGCCAGTAATCCTCTTTGTGAGGTATTTCTGTGGCCTTTCCAGTTGTTGTAGATGTCTTGTGAGGTACATACCAAAAGGGGCGTTGTATTCTATAATGGGTCTAATGAGTGATGAGTAGAGGGAAACAATGACCTCTTTTTTTCTGGATAAGAAACCTTTTGTGATGAGGTGTGCCATGTAGAAGGATTTCCTGACTACTGTGGTGATGTGATTATCAAAGGAGAGACTACTGTCCACCTGTGTCTCAAGGTCTCTTATCACACTTTCAGTGTTAAGTATACTACCGCCTATGTTGCAGTTCATGGGTACAGAGTTTTTACCAAAGGGGATGACAATGCACTTTTTGGCATTGAGCTTGAGGCCATGGCTTTGACACCAGACATCTGTCTCAGTGAGGCCCTTTTGTAGGATGTCCACACCATTAGGAGTTTTGATTATGGCTCCTAGTTTGCAGTCATCTGCGAACTTCATTAGCCAAAGACCTTCTGTGTTAGGCTATACTTCAGAGAAGTAGATACCAAACAGGAGAGGACCCAGGACTGAACCCAGTGGTACTCCACTTGTCACTGGTCTGAAGTCAGATTTGGAGTCTGCTACTTTCACAGTGTGGGTTATGTCAGTGAGCCAGTTGGCAACCCATCTTGTGACATAGGGATTTATACCTAGTTTAGTGAGTTTATCTATAATTCCAGAGGGGGGGATGGTGTTGAAAGCCTTGGCAAGATCTAAATAGGCTGTGTGAATCATCTTACCCTCTTCTACGGCTTTGGTGACTGCTTCAAAGAAGTCTATCAGGTTTAGGAGACATGATCTGCCTTTTACAAACCCGAACTGGGTGAGGTCCAGAGTTTGGAGATTACCAATGTCTTTGTTTATAAGTTCCATGATGATACGTTCCATGGCTTTGCAGACCAGACTCATCAGGCTAATGGGGTGGTAGTTCCCGGGGTCCGTGGTGGCTCCCCCCTTGTAAAGTGGGATAACCATTGCTGTGCACCATTCAACGGGCACAAAGCCTAAGGAGAGGCTATGATTGAGCATGGTACTTAGGTGGGGTGCCAGTTCATTCTGTAGTTCGTGTAGAATGCAGCATGGTTTGTTGTCTGGTCCCATGGATGCTGTGTTCTTGGCATTGAAGAGTGTGGTTTTACCTGTGCAGCCGTGATTACAGGTACTTTGCATTCTTCCGGTATAGAGATGGGCCCTTTAGGGTGTAAGAGGGGGGTAAATTTAGCACTGAACCTATCTGCCAGGATGTTGGCAACATCAGTTCATCAGTTGGGTCTGTATATTTAGTGCCATTGAGCTGTAACTCAGAGCAGATCTGAGTGTTGCCATTGAGATTCTTGACATAGCTATAGAATGCTTTGTGGTTGTCTTTAGAATCAGTGGCAATTTTGTTTTCATAACTAACTTTGGAGGATTTTATCAGAGATCACAGCTTCTTACTGAGGCTGACCAGGGAGCTCCTCCACTCATGGGATTTTAATCTCTTTTGCAACAGTTTCTTCCTTCTGTTGTACAGTTTGTTTATGGCAGGGGACCACCAGATTGGCTTCCTTTTTTGGAGGATAGCATCTTGGTTCTGTTTGGGATAGCACGATCCATGCACTCGTGTAAGTGCTTATAAAGTGCAATTGTGTAGGATTCAGTAGTCGTAACTGTATTGTCCATCTGCATGGGTGTCATGAAGTTCACCACTTCTGTCTTAAGAAGCATGAAGTTGGCTTTGGAAAAACTTTTTACTATGTTTTTCTTAATAGGGGTGGGGGCAGGATGTGGCTATCTAGGGTAATTAGCTTATGGTTGGATCGGACCATTGAGGTATTGACGTCAGGTGTGGAACACCGGTCACTCATGTTGGTAATGACTAGATCTAAGATATTGTTGCCACTGGTGGGGGTGTGGATAGGTTGATCCAGGGCATTGGAGTTTATGAATTCCAGAAAGTGTTGAGCTAAGGAGTTGGTACATGAGTAGTTTTCCCAGTTAATGGTGGGGTAGTTGAAATCACCCATTATTAGGGTGTTTGGTTGAACCCTAATATTTTCCAGTACATCAAGAAAATAGGAGTGGGAATCCTGGGGCATGGTGGGGGATCTGTAGTAAGCTACAATTTGGATTGCAGTTTTGCCCAGAGTTAGTTGCACTTGGATAACCTCGGCTGCATTATGCTGAGCAACTAGTCTGGAGGTGTGGATATCCTTAATGAATATGGACACACCTCCGCCTTTGATATTCCGGTTCAGGTTACATGGCCAAAAAGTGTGGTATGAGTTATAGCCTGGTAGTGCAGGGGTGCTCTCTGGAGCCTTGAAACAGGTCTCAGTCACTGCACAGATATCGATGTTCTCCATTTTAAGGAGTGTCTCGAGTAAGTGCATTTTGAGATTTAGACTTCTAGCATTGAGTAGCATCACCCTCAGTTTTGGCTTGCCTGTTCGTGTTACTGTGGTGAATTTGCCATTTGAACCTTGCCTAAAAAAGGCACTATAGGGGCGGCAAGAATCTTAACCAGTATCCGGAATCCCAGGGGTGACAGGTGCAGGCCATCTCTGGCAAAGCATCATGGTCTGTCGACCATGTCATCCCAGGCAGACAGATACTGGATCCCTTTAGAATGCACCAGAAGCTTAGCCAATTGTTGAAGTCAATCATTTTGTCCATGTACTGTGGTATCATTCTGGGTGATAGCAGAATGCTACTCAGGGCTAGGGTCATACCTGCCTGGGCTACAAGATCGGAGAGCTCTTCCGTGTCTCTTTTCATGTAGTCCAGGGAGGTAGGTCTCAGGTTGTTCACACCAACATGGACAATGACAGAGTCATATTTATACTTGTTGTGGAATGACCTGTGTGCATGGGTTATGTGACGGATCCTGGCACCTGACAGGCAGCTGACAGTAACCTTCTCCTTGTTTAGCCTGGTGAGTGGGACATCAGTGTGCCTGACTACAGCGTCACCTATGACTAGTGTATTGGGTACGTTGTTTTGCCTTATTGGCTGTGGTTGAGTGGCACACTGAGTCTGCGGGCTATGTGTCATTTGGGTTGTGTTGGGGGGGGTGGAGGTTGCTTGCATTTCTACTTTGGAGGTCTCTGTTGCTTGAGCAGATTATTATTGAGAGCCTCCGCAAATGTTTTTGTGTTTCTATGTGTGGATGTTGGTGGTGTAGATTTAGTGAGACTATGTGATGAGTGTGGTGTGTTGTAAGTGTTTACCTTCTCTTCTTGACTGTCAAGTTCAGTCTTGGTTGGAGAGAGCTTTACCTCCAGTTTGGCTAGATAAGTGCATCTCTCACAGGTTGTAGTGTTGGGTGGTAGGAGGAAAGAGTTGTCTGTGTACATGAGGCAATTTCTACATTGCCCCAAGATGCCCAGATTCATCAGACTGACAGGAGAGAACACTGGGAGCTGACCCTTGGACATGCCTGAATAAAAATCTATTTTCCTCTAGATAAGTGAGGAAAGTGAGTACAAGAGCTGTTTTTCCTCTAAGCAAGTGAGGAAAGTAAGTACCAAAACTGTTTTCCTCTAGGTAATGAGGAAGGTTGAGTGCTGTAGTAATTAGTAGGTTATTTAGTGCTTACAACAAGTTCTGAACAAGTGCTGATCACGAATAAGCAAATTCAAGTGCTAAAACTAAGAATCTGTATCTGGACTAAACTAGTGACAGAAAAGGGGGGAAACAAGTGCAAATGGGGGCTTTTAAATCAGAAAGTTGAGAGAGATGGAAAAACTGCCCAAACGGCCAATAACTACAATTTCTGGGCCAGAACCACTCCTTATGTGGTAGATAGGTTACCTAGTGCTTACCACTCCCACTGATAAGCTAGAAGGCTTCCCTCCATCACAGAAAGTTTGGGGGGCTCAGAAGCTTACATACAGTCCTGGATACAGCAAATCTGAATCTGGACTACACTAGTTACAGGAAAGGTAGGAAACAGGCTTAGATTTATTTATTTATTTTTTTTATCTACAGAAAAGTAGCTAAAACAGCAGTAAAAACAATTCAAATGCAGTGCAAGCTAGCACACTTGAGTATGTAGCAATGTTAGACCAAACAGTTTAAAAAAATGCAATTAAATTAAAAATGACCAAAAACAAGTGCAGAAGAAGTCTATTAGGTAGAATGATGTAAAGAGATGGGACTGGGGGGAGTGTCCCAGATCAAATCTACAGTGGGGGCGGGCACCTGCAAAAGCCTTCAAATTTAAACAACAAGACAGGAATACGGAGGGTGGGTAAGGGAAAGCCAACACCTTCAGAAGAGATCTGAAAAACTATACAGTGAAGCAAAAATAACAGTGCACAACTCTAAAGTCAGCCAGCAATGATATAAAAATTTTTCCAACCGAAAAAACAACTCAATTCACTGGTAAAACAGTGGTGTTAGGTCACAAAAAGTCACACTAGAGCTGGATTAATAATACTCTTTTAATGTTAACTTCAGGTTTAGCGCTTTCATCTACAAACAGTAGACTTCCTCAGAACACCATATCCAAGAACATTAGTGTTTAAATAATGAGAACCTTCCAATCACATCACTGCATCAATTAACTTCATTAATATTCAATAACCAAGTATTGAACTACTAGAATCAATAAAACTATGCAAATGAACGTAATTAATGATATATAAAGTTATATTCTATTTAGAATCACATGAAAAATTTCAAGTGATCGAATATTAAAAACAAATATACTGAAACTGTAAAAATATGAAAACATTTTTTATAAAAATTGTATAAATGTTAAAAATGTATATAAAATGTATAAAAATGGGAAACAGTGATACATTTTACAGCTAAAATACTTGTATTTACACATGTTTCTGTATTTCAAGAATACAGCTCTATATCTGTAAAATAATTAATATTATTGTATGTTTTAAAAAAAAAAAACAATTCAGGATCTTAATAAGGGTTTGGTGGAAATACAATCATTTAATCCTGGGGGGTGGCTGCATTCAATAAGATTTGCCATTTCACTTCCCTCTCCCCCAGTTTAGCTTTCACATTTCCTCCTCTGGGGTCAATCTTGACACATTCTAGTATGGCAAATTTAAAAGTATCGCAAGTGTCACTGGCTTCCAAATGTCTGTATAAGGCATTATTTGTATCTTTTTTCTAATACAGTACAAATGGTCATAAATAAGATTCCTAAGTCTTCTATCCATTTTCCTACATAAAAACCTGGACAATTAGTGCAGGTAGCTAGATAAACCACATGTTGGGTCTGACAATTTCCCTTCTTAAACCTGATCACTGTTTTATTGATGTTACCTAGGGTGAAGGTATGATCTTCCCTCACTGCATGGCACTGATTACAGTGTCCGCATTTGCTTGTACCTTCTATCTTGTCTTTTCCTTTTTCCCTAAAAGCATCACTAGCTTGAATTTTTATTTTCAAATTTGGTCCCGTTTTATATACAAAGTGGGGTTCATCCCCTAATTTATTGTGCACCCCTTCATCACATCTCAAAATATTCCAATTCTTGTGTATGATGTTTTTCACTTCCTTAACAGAGGAATTAAATTGTAATATACAGGCTCTATTAAATTTCTTGGTTTTGTCCATAACTGTTATGTTGGTAGGTCCATTAATAGTGTCCTTGTCTGCACCCAACAAGGGCTTATACTTTTCCCCCACTCACTTTTGACATACCCAGTGATATCATTAATAATTTCATTGGGATATCCCCTCACTCTAAACATATTTCCTATATTTTCAATCTCTGTCACCATCTCGGTATAATCTGAATTCATACAGGCAGCTCTAATACATTGTCCCTTAATAATACTTCTCTATTGACTTCTAGGGTGGTTACTAGAAAACTCTAAATAAGTGTTACTGAAGGTTTCCTTTCTATATATTTTACATTTAAACCCCCCATTAATAGAATAAACATAAGTGTCTAGATATGGGATTCCAGTACAATTGTAATTGTATGTAAACTTAAGGTATGCACTAGACTTGTTAAGATGTTCTGCAAAAATTGCAATTTCATCCACAGTACCAGTTCACAAAATAAATATATCATCCAGAAATCTCACATAACAACTAATGAACTGGTACCACTCATTTTTAAAAATATGTTCTTCCTCTCAATCTAGTAAAACAAAATTCGCATACATGGGGGCAACCCCTCAAATCTGTTTATAATATTCTCCTTCATAATATATGTAGTTGTTGTCCAACACTATGCTCATAAATTCTTCTAACAGACTTATTTTATCCCAACCAAATTGTGTATACCTCTGTATACTATTGGTAAATCTATTTAGACCATCTTCCTTGGGTATACAGGAGAACAAATCAACTACATCAATTGTCAAGAAGATTAAATTTTCTTTCCATAGTTGGGGTTTGATGCGACTAAGGAAGTTCCACGAGTCTTTTACTATGTATGGGGGGAGGTGAGGAAAAACAACACCTTCAGCAGAGATTCACTCATTAGGATATATGACCAATAACTCCTGTCAAATAAGGGGCAGAAGTATGACATGCAACAAACGGAAAATGAACGAAGAGATGGACAATCAGTATACTATCAAAAGAGCATTTCAACAGATACAGCAAGTAAGACATTAGTTTTTAATTTATCTAGCTATTGTCTCTCTGAATATGAATACAAGGTTTTGGAGGAAGGGCTAGCATTATACCTGCTACTAATATGTGTATCACTGATGCTATTTTTGATGTAAAGATGTTCACTCGAAATTTAACTTTGAAAATTATGTTTAAAGACAATCAATTTACTTCTGAAACTTGTTTTAAAAGGCCTAGTATGTTTATACCAAAACAAAATCCATTGATTAATGCATTTGAACAAATGTGTATAGTGGACATTTATAAAGTATATGAACAGAGAAGGAAAGCTGATAAATATAATGAATGGCATAATTTGAGTAGGAAAGAATTTAATGCTTTAAAAGCCCTTGAACATAATGATCAGTTGGTCATTAAACCAGCAGATAAAGGGGGACAAATTGTGGTAATGGACAAAGCTGTATATAATAATGCAATGTATGAAATGTTAAGTGATACAATGTTTTATGAGGTTATCACTTAATCCCAAGTAGATATTATGATAAATAATATAGCAAACACCATTAAGTATCTAGAAAGGGCGTGTCTTATTTCTAGTGACTTAGCCAAGTATTTCAATGTAACATTTCCATCTATACCAGTTATACAGGGGCGTCCAAAAATACATAAACATCCCACTAAACCTCCTTTAAGACCTATATTTGCTGGTCATAATTGGAGTACTGAAGCCCTTTCCATTTTTTTGGAGAAACATCTTAGGAAATTAATTAGTATTTCTTCAGTAATTTTGAAAGATACTGAACATTTTTTATGTGATTTTATTTTGTGATATGGATGTTAACAATTATAGTGGACAATTTTTATTTGTTACTTTAGACACAGTTTCTTTATTTACTGTAAAATTATTGTTGTTAAAATGTTTTTATAATACTTCAAAGCTTTTCTGTCCAGGCCTCCGCTGAAAATGGGCTCCTACCCAATCTGATTTTCCCAGTAAGCAAATATCAATAAATAAATAAAATAAGTAAATAAAGTATTCTCAGGTCATTGTTGCTAATTCCATTTTATTCCTGTGCGTTGTTTATATCTAATGTGCATATTTTTTTTTCAATACAATCTAATGTCAGTATCTGAAGTTTACTGGATGTTATTAGTACAAATTGTCATGACCTTTGTGTAGCCAAACTGTTTTACATAGGATTTTGTAAGTACACCTGTAATCAACTGTTTTGAGAATACATTTGCAATCTACACAGTTTATCAACTTGTATGTCTTACCCCTATCACATCTTC
This sequence comes from Protopterus annectens, assembly GCF_019279795.1. NCBI lineage: Eukaryota > Metazoa > Chordata > Ceratodontiformes > Protopteridae > Protopterus > Protopterus annectens. The sequence goes on along the minus strand of NC_056735.1, from coordinate 1,159,799,129 downwards.
TATATTTATAAAATGATTTCCTATTGTGTTCAATTTCTTTATATGTTTCTTCAAAACTTTCCTGATGTTGTCTCATGCTATGTTTAATTTGTCTGTCCAGTTTATTAATTTTGGTGTTCAAAGTTATAGTTATAGTTTAATGTCATTTCCATTTCTCAAATTTTTATCTATCATCTTGCTTGAATTCCACTTCTGCATTTTGACAAACTGTTTGACATTCTTTTCCAGAAAGTGGTAAAATTCTTTATTCTGTTTATAATTTTATGTTTATGTATTGTACCATGGAGCTCAAGTTGTGACTGAAAAGGGTCTGTCAACCAAGCCAGTCCACTTACATGTTTATCAAATTGAAATTAATAAGTAAACAAATAAACAAACAGCTGAATAAAAAAAATAATAGGAATAAAGTAAACACTTTCATACAGAGGTTATATTTAATTCATGGTACCTTAGATAGTACAGCACAAATCTATTTATTGTTTTTATTATTGTTTACAGGTACCATGTTATCTGTATATATTGCTGGTACTCATACAGAGCATAAAACACAATAGGGGGTATTCAGAAAGGAAAAATAACATACTGTGTAAGGCAACACTGTGCAGTAAGTTTCAACATGCGGGGATTGTGCAATTCAGAGGTATCTGTAGCACAATCATGATAGTATGAACATTTGTTTGGTCAAGAGTATATACTAATGACCTTATAATGACATGCAAATGAGACAGATAATGGAAATATACTCACCAATAAATTTATGTTTTTGGCATATATTCTATATGGAACATGGATATTTGTAGGGTACTGGTAATTATATATTAGGTTGGTAAGTTCATAGGTATATACTAGATATGCAGTTCAAAAGACCATTGAGAAGTATAGCCAGCTACGCCCAAGTGATGCTGAGTGAGTTAAGCTCCATGATCAAGGAGCACCATGCTATATACCCCATGGAGGATTTATGATCCAGAATATTTTTTGAATACAGCCCATGTGTTGCATTGCTTGACATGCATGGGAAGTTCAGTAAGTGTAGGATTCTTGGGATAGGAGTCTATTGTGCTAGCATGTTCTATTCCTGTGCCTGTGAAGATTGCAGTCTCTGGTGTGGATGTTCATGGTGGTATGTGTTTTGCATAGCTGTATGAGATCAATCAGGATGGGATAGACCATGTATCCTACTGATGGACAGCACTCTGTGTGCTGAAAATGGCATACAGTACAAGAACTGCACATCTCAGGAATGCCTTTGAACTCTTGCTATAAGTATCATCATGAATAGTAGGTGGCAGTAAGGCTTATAGAAGGGTGTACAGCTTAGCAACCTTTGTCCTCTATGTAAATATCATCATTTGTGCTTGAACACAACTTTTACATGTTATATCTTTTGTATCCTAATATATCGATGTTAATGTGAATATGCTCCAGAAGGTGATATGTAAGATAAGTATTTCCATTCACATGGAAAAGCACCAGCAAGGTACCAGGCAGTCAAACTTATAGGAAGCTCAAGTACAACAATGTGCATCTTACAACTAAGACCCATCTTCCGCAGTATAAAAGACAACAATGTTAGGAATGTAATAACAGGTTACTTTTCAGCCATCTTTCATAATTGCTCAACTTCCATCTTCCCAATTTCTTGATGTTCTCCCATGATGCCCTTGCCCACAGCACATGAGAAGCTCCTGCTATGCTAAATGAGTGTAGAATCTAACTGAGCGTGGGGTATATTTTTGGGGTCCAAGTTGTATCACTCCACTCTTCGCTGTAGCCCTCACCTGAAGCTGGGATAAGCAGGGTACCACTCTCATGACAGAAAAGTACTCCTTTATAAGTAGCAGTCTATAATGAAACTGTGTGAGTGGAGCTCTGTATTGGAGGCACAGTGTTTGGCAATTTTGCAAGCATTGTACTACATTTAATTTTGTGCCCCCCTGGGGCTGGAGTTACCCACTGGTTCTTTACCTCTTGATTGGTCATAGGTTGTTCCTATTTATAATTAGAATGTATTTATTCTGACCAACTAAATGCTCCACATAGGGCTGTAAAAACAGTCTCTTGTATTATTAATGATATACCTTTGGGAATTTGTCCCTTAAGGCTCACACTGCCACCCCATGGCTTTGTGCAGCCACCAAGCGTTACCTTGCCAGGTGCAATGCTGGCTTCAACATGCTTTAATTTTCCTCTTACATTAGCAGGATGTGTGCTTTCCATTGTTTTACTGCTATGAGCTATATCACTGGACAACCTTGCACCTTTCTAGTGTCTCTAAGCTGCTGTAGTATCCTTTTGTAAGTCACCTAATTGCTTGTACTGAAGGTGTTGTTTATTAGCTGTCATTCTCATATATCCACCAACACTGTGAATTAATTTGTACCTGCACTGGTACTGGTGCTGTTTCCAGTGCCAGTCTCTTGAATTGGGCCCAATGTGAAAACTACATAGTATAAAATGTCTCATTGATCTATACTCACCTTGTTTGCTGATTGCTTCCTGCTTGAACTATACAGATGGTGTCCGATCTGAGTTGGGAGAACCTTGTTTGCTTTCTGTTTCTAGGAAGAACTCCAACCGTGTAATGGCAAATTGTTGCCTACCAATAATTACTCTTGGCCACATGCTGCTGAGCTTTCCTCCTCTGAAGTATCCTGCTCTCAAATCCTGTACCCTTCACACTATTTATCAATAAGGATACGACAACAGTTATCCTGAAAAAAAAAAATCCAGTGCAGTCTGAGAGTGTCCCAACACACAAGTAAGATTATCAACTCTAAAAATGTATATGACTGAAGGCAAGACAATTATGTTATTTGAGTCACACTATTACTATTCTTTTAAACTGGCATATACGAAATAGGGTACTTTTCCGTTAACGGGGCAACAGCTTTCTTGGCCTCATTAACGGTTTTGTGGTAATGACAGCTTTATTTTTGTTGTATATTTAACTCTCCCTGTTGCTACTGCTTCCGTACCTGTCAAACTGGATAACCAAGTTCATAATTTCTGAACTGGGCAGAGAACAGTATGCAGAAGTGGTGTATGCCTAAGGGGCATACCTCTCAAACGTCCCTGAATTTCAGCGATGTCTCTGATTTACGGTCAAATCTTTAGCTCTGTGCCTCATACACCCCCCCCCCCCAAAAAATGATTACTTTTGGAGAAAAGGAATTACTTCACATCATTTTTCTTTGTCAATATCTTTAATAGCTCAAGTCAACAGTAGTGATATTTTAAAACTGTCCCCGATTACTTCCGGATTTGTCTCAGATTCTTGTGAGATTAGTCTGTGAGTGGTTGACGGCCAAGCCCTTGTTTTTTTTTTGGGGGGGGGAGGGGTACAAAAGCCTTCTATTGCTGTAAGTCTGGCCTGCATGTTAACAGTCTACCACATACAACCACAAAGAGTGTGCAAAATAAGGATCCACTGAAGTGACACAGATTGTGGTACATCTACGATTACTGCAGCAGAATTAAAACGTGCAAAAGCAATAGCAGGATTTTTTCATTTTTTTCTTGCAAGTAATGCACCCAGCTCTCACCTTTTCCAAATCCAAAGTAGACGAATCCAAAAGCAGTCTGAGTTTTATTTAAAACACCCATTAACTGCTGTTCAACAGTGAGACTTGCTTCAACTCGATCACAGTTAATTAATAAAGAGCACAGCTCTCTAATTTAACTTTAGCAAGTACGGCATAATTCCTACCTTTCCAAATGAGGAACTAACAGGTAAAACAGAACATCCATACTCATTTTTTTAATCCAAAAAAATGTTTAAGTAATCTTAACATTGGATGTTTTATAAACCTTTTCTGTGTGGAAAAGAGAACCGTTATTGATCAAACTGTGAAACTATTCCTCAGAATAAGGTATGGGTAAGAATGAGGCCAAGAAAGCTGTTGCCCCGTTAACGGAAAAGTACCCAAAATAGAAAGGATTGTTACGTATAAACTAGCAATAAAGGGTCAGTGACATAGATGATGTTAGGAACAGTTATACCGTCACCTTAGTTAAAATATCTTCTGTATGCCAATTTATGACTGTGTGGATGCATACATGTATATATCCATGGTAGTTCCTTTTTACCCCAGTCCAGGAATCAAGGAGCTCCAGTCCTCACCACTGACTAGTGTGGACTGCCCAAGCAGGTACTACTCTTCTATAACCACTGCAGGCTTCACAATGGTTAAGGCAGAGGCTGTGTCTGTCTTAGCAGTGGCCTGTCTTCCATCCACTAAGATAGGATACAAACTCTGGTGATAGTTTGGCACCCCTGCTGTCTCCAGACAACTTACTACTGGCACGTTATTATTCCTACTTGCTGGCTGCTTCACCTTTTGTTCCCCACCTTGCTTCAGTGGACATTTGTATGCTACATGGCCCCTCTGGTTGCATTTAAAATATCTAACCATTGATCCTGGCGATGTACCTGAAGTAGTGGCTTCCCCTGTTACTGGTAAACTCAGTTGGAGTGATTTAGGGTGCTGACCAACTTTTTTTCTGTAAGCTTCAGGTGTTACAGTCTAGTAAACATTGTTTGACTTTTTCATAACTTAAACAGTCAAAATCAGACAATTTAGAAACAGCAGTTACAGCTTTACCATGGAGTAAGCGGGTCAGGAGCTGCACACAGATGTCTTGGTCAACATCATACTGTTTACATACCCTTTCAAATATATGAATAAAAGCTATCAAAATCAGTATTATCTTTAAATTGTGAAAGAAATGTACTAACCTTTACTGCTTCTTGGGTTCAGTTACTCCCTTCCCCATTACTTCAATGATCATGTTGAAGAGTCAGTACCTCCTTTTTATGCTGATGCTGCTTCTCTTTTTCTTCAGCCTCCAAATGCTGCAGTTTCTCTTTGGTCTCCAAATGTTTCACCTCCAATTCATACTGATGCTGTTTCTCCTTTTCTTCAGCTTCCAAATATTTGACTTCCAGCTGTAGTCCCTCTTCAGTCTCCAAATGTTGCAGTTCATGCTGACACTGTTTCTCCTTTTCTTCAGCCTCATGTTGATGCTGCTTCTCCTTTTCTTCAGCCTCATGTTGATGCTGCTTCTCCTTTTCTTCAGCCTCATGTTGATGCTGCTTCTCCTTTTCTTCAGCCTCATGTTGATGCTGCTTCTTCTTTTCTTCAGCCTCCTGTTGATGCTGCTTCTCCTTTTCTTCAGCCTCATGTTGATGCTGCTTCTCCTTTTCTTCAGCCTCATGTTGATGCTGCTTCTCCTTTTCTTCAGCCTCATGTTGACGCTGCTTCTCCTTTTCTTCAGCCTCATGTTGACGCTGCTTCTCCTTTTCTTCAGCCTCATGTTGATGCTGCTTCTCCTTTTCTTCAGCCTCATGTTGATGCTGCTTCTCCTTTTCTTCAGCCTCATGTTGATGCTGCTTCTCCTTTTCTTCAGCCTCATGTTGATGCTGCTTCTCCTTTTCTTCAGCCTCATGTTGACACTGCTTCTCCTTTTCTTCAGCCTCATGTTGATGATGCTTCTTCTTTTCTTCAGCCTCATGTTGATGCTGCTTCTCCTTTTCTTCAGCCTCATGTTGACGCTGCTTCTCCTTTTCTTCAGCCTCATGTTGACGCTGCTTCTCCTTTTCTTCAGCCTCATGTTGACACTGCTTCTCCTTTTCTTCAGCCTCATGTTGATGCTGCTTCTCCTTTTCTTCAGCCTCATGTTGATGCTGCTTCTTCTTTTCTTCAGCCTCATGTTGATGCTGCTTCTCCTTTTCTTCAGCCTCATGCTGACGCTGCTTCTCCTTTTCTTCAGCCTCATGTTGATGCTGCTTCTCCTTTTCTTCAGCCTCATGTTGATGCTGCTTCTCCTTTTCTTCAGTCTCCAGTTCAAGTCTCTTTAACTCGACAGATTTTTAAGTCGTCTGAGGAAAAGGTGAACTGTCCTGTTTTCGAAGGCTGCACATCCCCATAACTGGACTGGCTGTCTCCCAGTTTGCTGGATCATGCTGCAGCTGCAAATAAGGCTGAAATCATATCCTCTTTAGTCAGGTGGGTATGCATCAGTCCTTTGTCTTTATACACCTTGGCCAACTGGTTCTTTGTTAGATTGCTAAAATCCTCTTCTGACAAATTTGCCTGCTTTCACTGACTAAACTACAAACAAAAATAAATAAAACCATTGTGAAACTGAAACTCTGAATGTTTACCTTGTGGCTGTTGAGAGTACACACTCCTTCAGTGGCAACTACTTACAGGCTACTGAAGTTCAATTAAAATCCCACCACTGTGACACCAATAAAATGTGACAACATGCCCCTCTTTACCCTGGGCTAGTAATCAAGGAGCCCCAGTCCTCACCACTGACACCGGTGAGAGGCAGTCACTAAAGCAGATATTGATTTACTCACTATTTCAAATGCAGCTGTCTGCATCAAGCACAATTTCCCCCAGGAGCACACAAGGAACACACTCCACTGGGACTGGACTCTCTGTCTCTCCAGATCCCAAACAAGACCTATTTGGAGTAATGTGTCCCATTTCCAAGTATCTGCCACACATACTTGAATATCTGATTTTTTACACACACACACACACACACACACACACACACACACACACACACACACACACACACACACACACACACACACACACATGCACACGCACACGCACACACACGCACACGCACGCACTCGCACACACACACATGTGCGCGCACACACATGCACACACGCACACACGCACACACGCACACACACGCACACACGCACACACGCACACACACATGCACACACACACACACACACACACACACACACACACACACACACACACACACACACACACACACACACACACACACACACACATACGAGCATGGGAAAGGCTGACACAGATTCACCAGTCACGTCCTCTCTCTCCAGATTACAGGGTAGCTGCCACCAGCCAAATACCCTAAGGGTCTTGCATGGGGTAACCAATTATACAGTGTCAAATTAATACTGATATGAAGGGTAGAGTGTGACCAAAGCAGTAAGGCTTTTTGGAGTAGCCACAGTGACACTGAAATAAGCAAAGGTACTCTCAAGACATTAAAAGTATTCATTAAAAGACCAACCACAATCAAAAGGTATAAAATTATTTAATAATGGATAATAAAAACAGAAAACAGAAAAATAATAGTTAAGTTACAATAAACAATCAGAGTTTTCAGTCACAGGAAATATAAAATAACATGGATGGATGGAATCTCACATGCAGAAACAAATAATACTCAACTAATCTCACAGTACTTTTCCTAACTAAACTAAAGAGAAACTGTCCCTAGTTAACTCACTTGATATTGCAAGGCAAGATGTACTGCTAAGATAGTCACTTCCACAAGGCAAGGTGAGATACTACACACTGATTGAACTGTACAACAACTACTGAAAAACTATTACTGAACTGTGATAATTGACATAGATTTTTTATATCAGATTCCAAAGAAAAACAAAAACAAACAAATTGCTGCTGCCAGAGTTCTGTCCTTCAGCTGGTTATGGAATGACATCAAATTTAGCCACCTGACTTTGGCACAGTTCACATTCATAACTCTGTTAAGATTCTGCATTTTTAACATAAGCAACTTTTACAAATACACTTTCAATACCACCATCTGTACAAATCAATGTGACAGTCAAATGACATGAGACCACTCACAAAACCCCAGCCAGCCACACTGGCATATGTCACACATGCACTGTCCCACCTCTCCTGACACAGCTGGTAATACCTCACAATGTCACAACATCTACCAACAAACACATGGGTGTGTGTACATCTGCATACAAACACACAGACAGACACAGATACAGAAACATTTATGTAGACATTTTAAACAACCGGCTTAATATATATGTATATATATATATATATATATATATATATATATATATATATATATATAGAGAGAGAGAGAGAGAGAGAGAGATAGATATGTAGATATCTATGATAAACACATAGTGACAGACACATCTGTTATTTATGTTATTTCCATCTTGGTAAGGGGGTTAGAGGTCCAGTCAATACAACCATCTCAGCTACAACACAGGTCCCTTAGAGAAAAATGATGAGAATTCCAATAGTAACAGGGAAGTACACCACTACAGCAATTATTTATATGGGGCATCTCTTAATGCAAAAAATCTGGCCAAAGCCATAAAAATGGGGGACAAAGCCCCCAAAATACAGACAATTTTTGAATATTTTTCTTACAAACTTAGAAAGTTGATGGAATAACAGATTTTACATTTACATGTATTTTCTGTCTTCAATCCTCAATGATTTTTCCAGTGATTTGCCAGAAAACCAAAATGGTATGTGGAACATACTAAAAATATGAGGCAAAAATCTGGACAGGCTGTAAAAATCTGGACAGTTGAGAAGGTATGTGCACTGCATACATAGTTTTAATTAAAAAAAAAACATGCATTATCACATAGACAGCGTATACTGAGGCTGTGGTTTACAACCACATGAATTTAAATGTAGATAATATATTGAATGAATATCTACTTGCATACATAGGAAAATATGGGAAAATAAATAGACAACAATTGCCTCAACTTTCAGAAGGTAATCTGTGTAACTCTTCTGTGTCAAATAGGTTCATAGGTTGGTACTAGGCTATCGGCCCTAGGGCCTATACAAGCCTAGCCATAACAATTCCCTGGCTATTTCTTCCCACACTATTTACTTCCCTGGACCTCTGTCTAGCAGGGCAACTGACATGATCCCTGGGGTGAATTTCGTTTCTTCCATCCAGTCATCAAGGTTCCTTTTGAAGAGGGCCAAAGAGGTGCTCTGCTTGACATGTATGGGCAGTCTATTCCAGAGTCTGGGGAGTTTCTGGGCCAGGAACCTATCCCACCAGCATGTTTTGTTTATTGTTATGACAAGGTTTAGATCCCTGGAGCGTGTGACTCTGAGGAATTGGGATTTCTTTAAGTGTAGCATGCCCAACAGCTCTGGGTTTGACATGGCCTTGCATGTTAAGCAGCGATCACCTCGGAGTAGACGATATGCGACAGAGTATAGCTGGAGTTTTTTAAGGCGGTCAGCATAGGGCATCTGCTTTAGGCTTGTGATTCTTTTAGTGAGGTATTTCTGTGGTCTTTCCAGTTGTTGCAGATGTCTTGAGAGGTACATACCAAATGGGGCGTTGTGTTCTATAATGGGCCTAATGAGTACAGTGGGATAATGACCTCCTTTTTTCTGGATGAAAAGCCCTTAGTGATGAGGTGTGCCACATAGAAGGATTTCCTGACTGTTGTGGCGATGTGGTTGTTGAAGGTGAGACCACTGTCCACCTGTGTCCCTAAGTCTCTTATCACACTTTCAGTGTTTAGTGTACTGCCACCTATGTGGTAATTCACGGGTACATGTTTTTTCCCAAAGGGGATAACTATACATTTCTTGGCATTGAGCTTGAGCCCATGGCTCTGGCACCAAGCATCTGTTTCTGTAAGGCCCTTTTGTAGAGTATCGACATAATTTGGGGATTCAATAATGGCTCCCAGTTTGCTGTCATCTACAAACTTTGTTAGCCAGAGTCCCTTAGTGTTGGCCTATACTTCAGAGAAGTAGATGCCAAACAAGAGAGGTCCCAGGACTGAACCCTGAGGTACTCCACTTGTCACTTGTCTGGAGCTGGATTTGGAGTCAGCTACTTTTACAGTGTGGGTTCTGTCAGTAAGCCAGTTGGCAACCCATCGAGTGACATAGGGATTAATGTCCAACTTAGTAAGTTTATCTATGATTCCAGAGTGGGTGATGGTGTCAAAGGCCTTGGTGAGGTCCAGGTAGGCTGTGTGGACTGCCTTACCCTCGTCCATGGCTCTGGAGACTGATTCGAAGAAGTCAATCAGGTTCAGGAGACAAGATTGGCCCTTCACAAACCCAAACTGGGTGGGGTTCAGTGTTTTAAGATTGCCAATGTCTTTGTTTATAAGTTCCATGATAATATGTTCCATGGCCTTGGAGATAAGGCTCATCAGACTGATGGGGCGGTAGTTCCCAGGATCCAAGGTGGATCCCCCCTTGTGGAGTGGAATAACTGTAGCTGTGCACCACTCAGTGGGCATGACGCCTGAGGTGAGGGCATGATTAAACATGACACTTAGGTGAGGTGCCATTTTATTTTGTAGTTCATGTAGTACACAGCCTGGGATGTCATCTGGTCCCATGGATGCTGTATTCTTAGCTTTGGAGAGTGCGTTTTTTACCTGTGTGGCCCTTCTTACCGGAATTTGGCAATCTTCTGGTATTGAGATAGGCCATTTAGGGGGTAAGAGGGGGGTGAAGTTGGCACTGAATTGATCTGCCAGGATATTGGCAATATCCTTGGGATCAGTATATTTAATGACATTCTGTTGTAGCTCAGAGCAGATCTGAGCATTGTCATTTAGATTCTTGACATAGTTATAGAATGCCTTGCGGTTGTCTTTGGAATCTTTGACAATTTTATTTTCGTAACTAGCTTTGGAGGATTTTATGAGGGATCTCAGCTTCTTACTGAGGGTGGTAAGGGAGTTTTTTGCATCCTGAGATTTTACTCTTTTCTGCAACAGTTTCTTCCTTTTGTTGTAAAGTTTGTTTATGGCAGGGGACCACCAGATTGGCTTCCTTTTTTTGGAGGAGAGCATCTTGGTTTTTGTTGGGATGGCACGATTCATGCATGAGTGTATGTGCTTGTACAGTGCCTTAGTGTAGGATTCAGCAGTCAAACATTCAGTTCCCGTATGCATGGGTGTCATGAAGTTTGTAACTTCTGACTTGAGTAGCATGAAGTTGGCTTTGGAGAAGTTTTTTATGGAGGTTTCCTTACTGGGGGGTGGGAGTGGGATGTGGATGTTAAGGGTGATTAGCTTATGGTCTGATCTGACCAAAGAGGGGGTGACCATAGGTGTGGAGCATCGATTTCCCATGTTGGTAATGACCAGGCCCAGGATAGTGGAGCCCCTGGTGGGACTATGGATTAGCTGATACAGGGCATTGGAATTTATGAATTCCAAGAACCGTTGGGCACAGGTGTTGGTACACGAGTAGTTTTCCCAGTTAATGGCAGGGTAGTTGAAATCACCCAATATTAGGGTGTTTGGTTATATATTAATATTTTCCAGTATGTTTAAAAGATGTAGTGAGAATCTTGGGGCATGGTGGGGGATCTGTAGCAAGCTACAATTTGGATTGCAGTCTGTTTGGGAAAGGAGTGAAAGCATCAAACATTTTGCCACAATGAGGGAAGAAAAAAGAAAATAAATTCATCTGGATAGAATCAGTATTATACAATCTGTTACTGCTTGATTCCTGAAAGGCATCAGGTAATAGGAAATACTTTTAGTACAGTAGCACAATTCAGTTTCAAAATTGCCTGACATTTTTATCGAAGAGTTGCAAAGATGTTATTCTTCTAGAATATTAAGACATTTGCAATCAATGGGTTTGTTTTAAGATGTAACTGTCCAAAGCAATGCTGTCTTGTGAAACTCGAGAAACTCTGTCTGGTTATAAAGGTATATCTGCATGAGTACATGCACTAATAAGCAACACTAATGCAGACCATATGAAAAATATTTACCAGTGAAGGAAAAAAGTGTGTAGTACCAAGCATGAAACAAAAACAAACACAAGAAAAAACAATTGCCTTGAAGTAGATAATCATTCCACACAGTTTTACAAAAAACAAGCACATAGTAAAGAAGATATAATTTCATTGCTACAAAAATTGCAGATCTGAACATTACTAGATAGCATCTCTGGCTGAGTGAAAACCAGTCATTCAACTAATCTAATTGCCAGTGGTGGTGGTGGTGGTGGTGGTGGGGGGGGTACAAAAAGACAAACTTTAAACTCTTAGCACTTCTGGTAACAACCTATTCCCACTGAAGTCTGTGACATCTTACCAGCAGTATGCTAACAAGCTTCTCTGGAAACCCTGCCTCTGTGTGAACTTGTGGCTTACATAGCAGTAAAATGTAAAAGTACTCTAGGAGAGAAACTGATTTTACAAATTATATAGTGCCCCTTTAATTGTTCTGTCAATAGAATACATATGTTTGGAAAGAACACTTTCCTTTATTGTGTTGCTTTAGCTTTCAACACATTAGAAAAGAAGTGAAAATATTGTGACAAAAGTATTATTGTCTGTGCAATGTAAATATGTTATAATTAAACAAAAATTGAATGGTGTGCATTAATATTTCAAGCAGATCTTCCAACAGTTTACTACTTTAAGTAGGCATTATACAAGAGACCATATCAAGGGCAGGTCTAGTAAAAGGAAACTAAGCATTACCAAAGCTTTGAAGGTTAGTTTGTGTTCATTACATACTTGTTTTAACAGTTTGGATGTCCCCAGGTTTTTCTGTTATATAGTACCTTAGACCAAAGCAGAGCAGGGAGGGGTATTGTGATTTCTTATCTCATAGCCTTTGAGATGAAAAAAATGAATGCCTGTATCATCAGCTCCTCTGAATTTGCCAAGGGATCAGGAGCAAGCTATGGGCACCTGCTCATCTGAAATCCACACAGTATTGAGAATGTTCATTCAAGAGTTCACTGACATCTTTATGTCTTCTGCGTTGTTGTTGTCTACATGACTAGACCTGTGTGACTTCAACATTAGGGCTGATGATGAGGCAGTGGCTTTTGTGAAAGAAGTCCTTGTTCTACTGAAGGGATTCAGGTTTCCTTAGGTCATTAGATATACTACCCATTTTCTTGGCCATATACTGTACTTGGTCTTCAGGCCATGAGTCATGATCAGTGACTTGATGGCGGAACCTGTGACTTGTCCTGACCAATCCCTTCTTCAGTTCAAAATTACTATACCTAGAGTGGAATCCCCTGATCTGATACTTGTCAGAATGCAGAAACTTTAATATACTCAAGACAATGTGACTACTGTACTGACATGGAGCCTTCAGGAATGCAGTGCCAGAGATATTTGTCAGTTATTTGAGATCTACAACAGAGTACTCACAAACACTCAGGATACCCTGGCTCCAGGCCATGCATGCTTACTTCACCTGAGGTCATATGAGCCCAGACCATGAGTTCTATGACCTGGGGAGGACCTGGACAAGTTAGGAATACTGATGGTATCACTTTAATGGACATGAGGACATGGTTGCCCTGAGCAATCATCATTCCTTTTAGCAGCAGCAGTTACTCAAAAGAAGCACTTGATCCAGAAGAACTCTGAAGCAAGAAAATGACTTGCTGCTCTAACAGATGGTTGGTAGGTAGTGCAGTCCATCTGGCCACTTGGAAATCTTTCTCATGTGAAGAATGTGGCCTACCTGCTCCTTTTTTTATTTGCTGAAAAGCTTGTCTCATTTATGTCTAGTGTTGTACATAAAATACGCATGACATACAATCAGTCCTAAGTTGTTGCTATCTTCATCCTAGTGTGACATCTTATAAGTCATACATGATAAATTTATCTCTCTAGTTTCCAACATGTACATTACTGCCTGCTGTTTGGAACCTTTCCCCATTCAACTGCTTTTGTCCTGTTTAGATGAATTGTCGACATTCCTATCCCATATTGTTACCACCCATCTTTGGTAAGGTTTTGTTTTTCTAATTGGCTTTAAAGGAGGCTTTGGTTATCCCTACGTTGAAAAGAGCAGGTCCTAGTTCTGACAATTTGGACAACTACAGACCTCTGCCCAACCTTCCTTCTTGGATCAAGTCTTGAAGAAGGTGCTGCTTGTGCAGTTGGGTTCTTACATATGAGATAATGAGTTATCGCATGCATTCTAGTGCAGTGTTTGTTCTAGACACAGTTGGGAAACAGGCCTGATATGGCTTTTCTTTGATCTCCTCATGACAAACGATTAGTGTCATTAGTCAGTCCTAATCCTGCTTCACCTTTCTTTTATTTTGACACATTGGATCACAGGATCCTTCTGCGTCACCTGCAAACTTAATTCTGAATCACAGATGTGTTCCTGGAGTGATTTCCTCTTAATTTTCTGGGCATACTCAAACCCATAAAAGTAATGCTAATTCCTTTGTATCCAACCCTGCTACCTGTAGTGCTCCACAGAATTCCATTTAGGCCCTCTGTTATTCACTGCATTCATGCTTCCCCTCAAAGATGTTATTAGAAGGAGAGGGTTATGCTATCATGCAAATGCTGATGACGTCTATCTATGCCTTTACTTTCCAAAAATAATCTGCAGCTTATTTTATTATTATTTATGCTTTGTTGACTGGGTTAGTCCCATGGTCAGAGGCTTCTGACAACAATGTAGTCAATAAATGACTGAGTGGTAGCTAATCAACAAAAGTTTATTACCTGAATGGTTGCCATGGCTGTTCATGCCACCTTGAGGGACTTGTCACAGACACATGGTAGCATGTTCTAGTACTGGAGGACATAAGAGTGCTGTGAGGACATAAGAGGGGATATAACAGGGTTTTATGATGGGATACTTATATTTTGAAAAGGTAGGAAGAGGTATGACATGAAGATTTGGCGGTCATCTTCTTTGATGAATGCTAATTATAAGATCTTGGCAAAGTTTTTAGAACCAACAGAAGTGGGAGTAATTCTTACTGAGACAGCAGAGAATTGTTTTGATTGACTTGCTTATGTACTTTTGGTGAGTCCAAACACTATAAAAACAATATCACTGAAAACCGCTTTCAACAATCCAGAAACAAAACACTTTTTACAGGCAGCAAGTCCCTAAAATCACCATATGGAGACACCCCAAACCCCTAAGTTATATATATATATATATATATATATATATATATATATATATATATATATATGTGTGTATATATCTACACACACACACACATGCTAACTTTAAGGTTAAACAACAGTGAGGAAACATTTCAACTAGTATAGAATCTAATGAAATTAGATTTGCATTTTGTATTGCTTAAATAAGTGCTAACATCAGAACAGTACAATCATGGTTCTCACACAATATATTGCATGTAATAAATCTCATTTTCTTAATATTATGTTTTTTTTTCCTAAGTTTGCATCAGGCAACAAAAATGTTCACTAAACATGTTTGCAACATACCATCAGAAGAATATTTTACTTTAGAACAGTTTTTTTTTTTTTTACTATAGATTGTATGGTCCATGTTACCTTTAATTCTTTCTGTCCTGCCCCCCCCCCCCCTGCAAAATTATTGCATTCCATTTCCAATACAGCCAACATTTGGTACTGACAGAAGTTTGTTTTAATTTATGCTACATAAAATTTATTTTTTTAATATGTCACATCTAGTTTCATCACCTCATAAACTGCTGCCTATATCTTTGCTGCCTATTTTTTTTTCTTTGCGGGGCTTTGTAATATACATTTAATATATAATATATACAATTTAATATATAAATTACATTTGTATCTTCTTTATCCTGTCTTCCTTCAGCAGCCATAGTTATTTCCTTGAAAGCTGTCCTCTCCGTTTGCTGGAGTGGACATTTCCTAGGAGACTATAGACTGTCATCTGTGTCTTCTTTAACTGAATCTTGATTAATTTTGCTTTAACCTGCTTATTTTACCCTGGTCATATCCACTGGCACTCCAGAGAAAGGACAGTTGTACTTAGCAGATCTTATTCAAGTAACATGGGAATGAAACAAAGTAAATAAATACTTGTCTTTGTTGTCGCTGCATGATGGTGCTACCAAATTCATATCATGGTCCAAAGATATTTGACATACAATTTTCTTTACCACTGGAATTTCTTTTTCATCCATGTGTGGCCTAAATCTAAATGTAGGACTTAACAATATCCACTGCTTCACTTAGACTACATAATCTAAATGCCCTTTATGTATCTCATCCCTATGCTACCTAAGACAATGCATCCTTTTTTATTCATACCACAAATTTTCCTTCATCTGCTATCACACTGCTAAAAGAGATAATGGCCTAGCTATGCTCTTTATTATACTTATGTGTGTTTAACTATTTCTGTCTATTGGCAAAAAAAAAATCAGAAATAGAAATGAAAAGAGTTCTTGTTTGCTCTTTTAAAGACAGGAAGTGAATAATGCTACTTCTTTCCACCAGAACAAAAACTGAAATGCATAGATAATTAACTTAGTAGGAAATTCAGAACAGTTAAATGTGTTCAGGAGTTTCTATTAAAAACTTCATTTTCATCTTTATCTTATCTGAGAAACTACACTATATTTAGGAGATTGGAATTCCCTGACATGTGCTATCGTTAAATGTGAAACTCTTTTGATTGCAGATTTTAAAATTTGCTCACTCCTTTGATTGCATTTCTTTATATTTGCTCAAGTCAGACTTCCTGTACCTTTTTCTATCTTTTGCAGTACAGCTTATGTTTTACCACTCTGCTGTGAAATTACTCACTCTTTGCTTAACTCTGGCACAGTCAGGAAGCTCATACATCATTTATAGTTTGTTGAGCCTATTGATATATCCCTCACCACACCCAGAAATTAACCAGTAAGTTTGCTACTGTGGCAACTCTTTATGAATGGCTTGTTAACACGTCACATTTATTTCAAAGTATCCACTGCCTAACATGTCATCCTGCAATTAATCTAAAAGATTCTTTTTGGCTCAGCTTCTCGTTAAAGTGTAAATGACATTTCAGTAGGGCTTGCATTATTTATGTTGCTATTAGAAACGGTTCCTTTATTGCCATTCTTAGGGTTGTATAAAAATTTAAGTTAAAAGTTATTTACATGGTAAGCAGTAATGATACTAGATTAACTAAAGGAAACTATGTTGCATTTCTTGGTGTTAAGAGTAAGCCCATGCGTAATACACGAAGCATTTGTTTGGTGCAACCCTTGCCGGAGAATTTGAGTATCAGAATGACATTTAATAACCAGCTCCAGTTTGCAATTATCAGCATTCTTGGTTAGACAAAGTCCCCTGATTAGCTTTTATGTCACAGAAATATATACCAAAGAGGAGGGGATCCATGACAAAGCTTTGAGGGACATTACTAATAACATTTATGTCTACAGAAAATCTCCCTACTCATAACAGTATGGCTTCTGCCAGACAGCCAATTATCAATCCAATAAACTATGTATGGGTTAATGCTGAGTTTGAAGAGTTTGTCAATAATTCCAGCATGGGATACGCAGTGTGGACTGTATGCCCCTTATCCATGGCCTCAGTAGCTCTTTCAAAGAACTCAGCCAGGTTGAGCAGACACAATATGCCTTTTACAAAGCCAGACTGATGAGCATCCAGGGATATAAAGTCACCTATATCATTGTTTATTATTCAGCTATAATATGTTCTAAATCTTTACAAATAGTACTAGTGAAAGTAATAGACCTGTAATTTCCATGGTCAGTAGAAGGACCATTTTTATACAAGGGTACCACAACTGCCATTCTCTGTTCCTTGACAACATAACCAGTGGAGGGACTTGGTTGAAGAGTTGATGAAGGAAGTTTTGCTAAGTGAGACTTTACACATTTAAGCAGGTAACCAAGATTGTTGCCAAGCCACGTGGAAGTTGTGTTTATAAATTTGGACAGTGCCAAAAGGATGTGGTCCAAACTGATCTCAGATGGGCGAGTGTGATGGAGAATGGAGTGGAGAGAGAGGAGGGTGGGTGGAGTGCAGCTGAAATAGGATTTTTCAGCAAGAATATTAGCAATGTTCATGGCAACAGAGAAGGAAGTACCACTCGATGTAAGTTCAGTACAGAATCATAGGTTACTTCTAATCTTCCTAATACAGCTGAATAAGGCCTTATGGTTATATTTTAACTTAATTGTAATCATAAGTTCATAGTTGGCCTTATATTTCCTAATGGTAAGTTTGAGAGACTTGCTTACCAATTTTAAATCCCTTTTATAATGGTGATAATATTATGTTTGAGAGACTTCCTTACCATTTTAAATCCCTTCTATAGCGTAGATGTGGACATCCTTTAATGATGGCCAGAAGCTTTTTCTTTTTATTATAGTGTTTGTTGATGCAGTTGTTTCACCATATGGGTTTAGTTCTAAACTTAGTACTATGGTTACTCTGGACTAGTACAGTGTCTTATTGCATCTATCCAAGTGGGTGTAAAATTTGGAGCAGTAAGCAATGTTCTCAGTTACAAGTTCTTTTGAGGAGCTGTACCATTTACAATCATCAGTTACATCAGTAAATAATCCCTGAATATAGAAAAGTGAGCAGGGGCCACAAAACAGTCTTTCATATGGAAGATTACAGCAATATGGATAAATTAGACCAGGAAGGGGTAACATGTGAAATGGTGCAATAGAAAGAAATGTTTGTGAGGACAAGATCAAGACGATTAACACCTCTGGTGGGTAGGGGACAATTTGGTCATGTACATTGGCATTTATAAAGCCCAGAAATCTCACCCATGAGAAAGGTATTTAATTTCTAACTGATTAAGTTATTCTGCATGCTCAGCAGGGGTCATAAATGGGTATCTACAACTGGCTATAATGTGTTAATTTGTTTTATTGTGTGTAACTAGTTCTTTCATCAGCTCCAGATAGTATCATGTGAAATCTGTTAAGAAAGGGTGAAATTATGAATAAATATACATACTCCTCCACAGTTGCTGGTGGATCTGAATGCACGATAGATGTTGTACTTTCAATGTGGATGCTGGTGGATCTGAATACTGATAGGCATTGTACTCTGGGATGTGGGGATTGCTATCCCTCCAGTGTAACCAGGTTTAGGTAATTACACTAAATCCTGGTGTCCATGATGTTAAGGAATACGTCAAGTTCAGAGATTTTGTTGTTTGTTGTTTAGACAAGATCAAGAAAAATTTGAAGACAATTTATATAATGATATTGAGCATAATATGAAACCTTTTTATAGATGCATAAGATGTGGAAGGAGTAAATATACACAAATTGATAAACTGTGTGCAGATTCTAACATTTATTCTCAGACACAACAGATTATAGATATATTTACAAAATCTTATGCAAAACAGTTTGGCCTCACAAAAGGGGTGGTAAGTTACACATCCAGGTAACCCCAGATACTGGAATCAAATTAGATTATATTGAAAAAGAACTGTACAAACTGGATCCAAACAAAGCGCAGGGAGGAGACGGAATAAGTAACAATGACCTGAGAACACTTCAGCAAGATCTTATACTGCCATTACATCTATTATTCGCTAGGTCATATAAATATGGGGAGATTCCTCAAGATTGGATACATGCACTTATTAAACCTTTGTTTAAGGGAAAGGGGAATAGGACAAACCTAGAATCATACAGACCCTTAAGTCTACTTTCATGTTGTGGAAAAATAATGAAGAAGGTAATACTGGATAAGTTATTGTCAGAACTGGATAGATTGGGACTTAAAACCATATATCAGTGTGCATATGTTGAAAATAGATCTATTACCAGCTGTAACATGATGTTCTATAACAATATAATAACAGCTATGAATGAAAAATTGTGCTGTGATGTGATTTATATAGATTTAACTTCAGCATTTGACAGGGTCATGCACAAAACACTGATCAATAAATTAGTACAACTAGGTATTGATGTATTGTTGATAAGATGAATAGCTGCATGGCTTACAAATAGGACATGGCAAGTATCACACACCAACTGGACAGGTGAAATCCTTGGTTACAGTCAAGGTGTCCCACAGAACTCTGTCCGAGACCTTTACTTGTTTAGATTGTATCTTTCAGACCTTACTTTTTCATCTGAGGTATTCTACAGTCTATATGCAGACAACCTGAAATTGGGTAAACTGATTACAAGTGTTACAGCTAAGGCATGTCTGCAAAATAATTTGACGAAATTGACCATTTGGGCACAGAAGAATAATATGTTGATAAATACATCAAAAACTAAGCATACGAGATTTGGGAGACATAAACTGAAAGGTGAATATTTAATACAGCACACAGTGATTGAAACTGTAGACTCATTTAAGGACCTGGGTATATGGATAGATTCAGCTATGAGTTTTTTCTGATCATAACAACCAATTGGCTAATGATAGTTATAGAACTACAGGTTGTATAAAAAGATTTATAAAGTCTAGGAAATCAAACATAATGAAGTCATTGTTTGTTAGTTACAATAGACCCAAACTTGAGTATGGAAAACAATATGGCAACCCTATAGGAAAACAAGCATGAGTTAACTGGAAAGAGTACAGTGGAAATATACTAAGAGCATCCATGGATGTGAAAATCGAAGTTATTATGAAAGACTAAAATATCTGAACTTGTACAGTGTATCTTATAGATATTTAAGAGGAGATCTTATTCAGGTATATAGGGCATTTAGGGACAACTACCTCTGTGAATGTTTGGGGATATCAAAAAGTAGTAGAGAATCATCAGACAACCTATGTAGAAGATTCTATAGGAATGAAAAGTGCACTAATTGGTTCTCTGACAGAGTAGCTGATGCTTAGAATAGACTGCCAAATTACATTAAAGCAAGTGCTAGTTTAGAAATGTTTAAGAACAACCTGGACATTTACTATGGGAACAAGTGCTTTGGTATATTGGCAAGACAGACAAGCATTAATGCCCGTGCTTGAAATATTTGTATGTATGTATGTATGTATGTATGTATGTTTACTCTTCTGGCATTCAGCAAAATTACCTTGATATCCAGATTGAAGTTTGCTATGTTGGGATGTCCTTTAGGTGAACTCTACCTAAAAATGGCAATATAAGAGAAGCAAAATGTTTAGACAGTATGTAACAACCAAGGGTTGAAAGATGCAGGTCATTTCTGGCAAAACAAGTGGGCCATTGACCAGTTAGTCCCATGCAGATACATACTGGATCCCCCTAGAATGACACCAGTTTAGTAGCCAATTATTTTATCCTTGTATTTAAGCATCATTGTTTCTGATGGTAGAATGCTGCTCAATGTTAAGGTCTTGCCGTCTTCAAAGACTTGAGCAGCGAACTTAACAATGTCTCTGTGCATCTCTCATAGGGCTGAATACCTAAGACCATTCATCCCAAATGGGCAAATAAAAGGTTGTAAATGTATCTGGGGTGGTGCAGGGACCTACGAACCCTAGTGACATCTATAATCCTTGCACTAGAGTGGGGAAGCTGTTACCTAATCCTAAGCCAGTCTGGTAAGTATTGTCTGTATGTCTTACAATGGAGTCACCAATGACCAACATATTTCTGGGATGTGCTGCAGGCATATGGATTCTTAAGGATGCAGGAGTGCAGCACATGTAACTTTAAATAAGAGCAGGTGCAGAAGTGGTTATGGTATTAGTATTTGTTGTAGGTGGCTGAGGACAGATAAGCTAGTAGGACATCTAGGAGGCTTAGGCGATGATTTTTTTTTTTACTTTCTCAGCATATGTGGAAGCAATGTTTTGGTGATGTGGTAATGCAATGTGGCTATGGTGCAGTTTACCAATAGAGAGTGGGATGGAGAGATTAGCCACCAATTTAGATAAATAAGTATATATCTGACAGGTGGAAACAGTGTGTGATTGAAGACGTGGATTGTCATTAAACATGAGGCAGTTGCTGTACTGCCTCAGGAAATTGAGTGATAGCAGGTTTGCTAAGGATGAGCCTACAGCAGACTGGGACTTCATGCTGACAGATAGTGTTAATTTTTCTCTTTTTTGGGGGGACTATTAATTGCTACTGGTCTCATGTAAAATATTTGCAGATCCCTCAGATTAACCCACAAAAATCCAGAGGTTGAAAGTTCAAATTGCAACAGCTGTCAGGGCATTATCAACAACCTACTCTAGGATATTTTGCAAGCTGATGTCATCTTTTATATAC